>NC_041395.2:230046518-230131518 GCF_900747795.2 Erpetoichthys calabaricus | reverse complement strand
ATGTTGCTCTCTCCAGAGGTCCATCTTTTCATTCACTCACAGTGCTATCCACAAACCCACCCCCATTTGGACAACTGTGTCATTCAGGAAGTGTTCACCCATCAATACATAATGATGCGGCGTATGCTACGATGCGGGTTGGCTAGTTAGTAATATTTTAAAGTCAATTGTATAGGTCATGGGTAACCAGTGTAACTATTTTAAAACTGAGATGTGCTCACTGTTTCTTGTGGCAGATACCAACATACTTTGCTCCCAATTTGATGAAGCAAGGAAAAAAAGAATGTATTTTACACTTAAATGTTTTGTTTCTTTTTATTTTCATTAATAGTATTGATGATAATAAAAAAGTGCTACTTTTTAAATGCTTCTTGTGCAGAACTTGCTGCACGTCAATTACTTTTTCTCCAGAGCTATTAACTGTGTATAAAACCATGAGCAACTTTCATGATGGTGTTTGCAACAGTTGTTCACTTCTCACTCACCTGCTGGAAAGTTCAGTGTTTCCAACATGCTTAGTGCTATCCATCTCTCTCACATTCCCTTTAATCCTATGCAGTGTAATAGTAATGAGCTAGATCCGGACAAAATGTTGGTTCATTCCCGGCTCTCTTCTACCATCTGCTGGCTAAGGTATGTTTTGCAATTAGTAAGTAAAGGTGGGGCACTCGTGTTGTAACCTCCCATGGTACTGCAGTGTATATTTAAATGGCATTCATGAGTATAAATTCTGCTGTACAGGATTGTCACTGTGTTGCGCCCAAATATTTTTTTTTAAGACGGTCAAGGCTAGTGACTAATTCCACGAGCCTTAAATTACAAGGTTACTCTGTCAAACAGACGCACAGAGTAAGCCAGTATACCTGCTATCCTCTTGTACTGGTATCATGTTTACTTTTTAATAGGTGCTTTATTACAGGTTGTGAACTGGCAACATAGTTTTAATTGTAAGCGAAGTATACATAGTTAAGGTAATTCATGTAATAGATTCTAGTATTTTTACTTTGACCAGAACAAATCAGAATGCAGTAGAGCATTATTTCTTTGAATTATTGAATTCCATATTTGCTCATGTATAAGTCGGGTCTTGAAACCCGAAAAATTGATCATAAAATCATACCCCGACTTATACGCCTGTTCAAAAATGAGAATTTTTTTTTTTTTGGAGGAGGCAGGAAGATGTCAAAAAAAGAATCTCACATCAGTTTCCCAGACGCATCGAATTTTGTTGCAGCAGTGCAGTTACCAATTTCTTTCACTACTTCAACGCTGTTTAATTTAAAACCAGCTTCATATTTTCTTCTGATCAAACACTCCATCGTAGGTAAGGGATGCTCTTATGATAAAGGTGTATGAGGGTGTGAGATACCAAAAACACAAATCAGTGCAAACGTTGCGTCAGAATAGTTAGGGTATTACCGTGTGGTCACTTAGGCACAATAGAGAGCGAGAGAGAGGTTAGGAGCACGCACTGATGCAGTGCATTGCTGCACCCACATAGATAAAAAAGGCAGTGTGCTCTGTGGTTACTCTCTCAGGTGGGTGTTAGCATATCATAATCCCTTGTACCAATAGCGTGAGTTTTCCACATTCGACTTACACAACCGACATTATAAAATACCATAAATTATACTGTAAAATCAAGTCCCGACTTATCCTGGAGTATACACGGTACTTTGAATTTCACTTTTAGTGCTGGCATTTAGATATCTGCTTTCTATTTTCAAAGCTGTTCAGTGTAACAGGTAGTTCTGTGGCAGAGCAGGCAGGCACTTTAATACTTTTTACATACAGTGGTGTGAAAAACTATTTGCCCCCTTCCTGATTTCTTATTCTTTTGCATGTTTGTCACACAAAATGTTTCTGATCATCAAACACATTTAACCATTAGTCAAATATAACACAAGTAAACACAAAATGCAGTTTTTAAATGATGGTTTTTATTATTTAGGGAGAAAAAAAATCCAAACCTACATGGCCCTGTGTGAAAAAGTAATTGCCCCCTTGTTAAAAAATAACCTAACTGTGGTGTATCACACCTGAGTTCAATTTCCGTAGCCACCCCCAGGCCTGATTACTGCCACACCTGTTTCAATCAAGAAATCACTTAAATAGGAGCTGCCTGACACAGAGAAGTAGACCAAAAGCACCTCAAAAGCTAGACATCATGCCAAGATCCAAAGAAATTCAGGAACAAATGAGAACAGAAGTAATTGAGATCGATCAGTCTGGTAAAGGTTATAAAGCCATTTCTAAAGCTTTTGGGACTCCAGCGAACCACAGTGAGAGCCATTATCCACAAATGGCAAAAACATGGAACAGTGGTGAACCTTCCCAGGAGTGGCCAGCCGACCAAAATTACCCCAATAGCGCAGAGACGACTCATCCGAGAGGTCACAAAAGACCCCAGGACAACGTCTAAAGAACTGCAGGCCTCACTTGCCTCAATTAAGGTCAGTGTTCACGACTCCACCATAAGAAAGAGACTGGGCAAAAACGGCCTGCATGGCAGATTTCCAAGACGCAAACCACTGTTAAGCAAAAAGAACATTAGGGCTCGTCTCAATTTTGCTAAGAAACATCTCAATGATTGCCAAGACTTTTGGGAAAATACCTTGTGGACTGATGAGACAAAAGTTGAACTTTTTGGAAGGCAAATGTCCCGTTACATCTGGCGTAAAAGGAACACAGCATTTCAGAAAAAGAACATCATACTAACAGTAAAATATGGTGGTGGTAGTGTGGTGGTCTGGGGTTGTTTTGCTGCTTCAGGACCTGGAAGGCTTGCTGTGATAGATGGAACCATGAATTCTACTGTCTACCAAAAAATCCTGAAGGAGAATGTCCGGCCATCTGTTCGTCAACTCAAGCTGAATCGATCTTGGGTGCTGCAACAGGACAATGACCCAAAACACACCAGCAAATCCACTTCTGAATGGCTGAAGAAAAACAAAATGAAGACTTTGGAGTGGCCTAGTCAAAGTCCTGACCTGAATCCAATTGAGATGCTATGGCATGACCTTAAAAAGGCGGTTCATGCTAGAAAACCCTCAAATAAAGCTGAATTACAACAATTTTGCAAAGATGAGTGGGCCAAAATTCCTCCAGAGCGCTGTAAAAGACTCATTGCAAGTTATCGCAAACGCTTGATTGCAGTTATTGCTGCTAAGGGTGGCCCAACCAGTTATTAGGTTCAGGGGGCAATTACTTTTTCACACAGGGCCATGTAGGTTTGGATTTTTTTTTCTCCCTAAATAATAAAAACCACCATTTACAAACTGCATTTTGTGTTTACTTGTGTTATATTTGACTAATGGTTAAATGTGTTTGATGATCAGAAACATTTTGTGTGACAAACATGCAAAAGAATAAGAAATCAGGAAGGGGGCAAATAGTTTTTCACACCACTGTAGGTTTATTTTGTTGGTTTAGAGACCAGGGAGGGCAACCCGAAATTTTTTTTCAAGATTATTATTCTCCATTATCCAACTTGGGTCTTTCATCATAAATTAAATGTTTTTTGCTTTTGAGCAACCTTCTAGAGCTTGAGAACTACCTGAAGACAGATACCAAAGATATTTGCCCTATAGAAAACTTTTAACCTGTGGCATGTATATCCAGTGTGGTTGTATCCTTTTTAAAAGCAGTAACCTCAAACTGCCGTATCTCACTTTCATTGTGCCCCTAGGTCTAATCAAGTTTAGTAGCAGTTTAATAAGACAATTTTGAGTCAGAATTGTGAGTAGCATTTAAAAGCAATGTATTACATTAAATGTGATATGTATTGTAGATCTACACAATGCTTTATTGTATGTTTATGATGAAGAATGTATACTTGTCACACCAGTGTAGCATGCCTTTGACAGGATTTCTTAACAAAAAATTAATTTATTCCAATCATGTACAAAAGTGAATAATTCTGTAGAGAACAACTAAAAATGGATTCTGTCAGGGCTTGGACACCTGTGAGGTGTTGCTGGCCCTTGCTTTGCTTTCCTGATTATTTGATAGTAATTCTGCATGAATCTTTAATGGTTGAGCATTGGGATAGAAAAGACAATTATTTCTTTTTGGTGGCTCTGAGGCTAAGGATATGTGCTTGTATCCAGAAGGTTGCCGGTTCGAATCCCCATCACTGCCAAAAGAGATCCTACTCTGCTGGACCCTTGAGCAAGACCCTTAACCTGTTATTGTTCCAGGGGTGCTGTACAATGGCTGACCCTGCGCACTGACCACAAGGGGTATGCGGAAACTAACAAATTCCAAATACAAGAAATTGTATAAGGCGAAATAAAGACCAAAAAAAAATAAATCGGTGTGCAGGAAGAGTCTGAGTATTTGTGTTGCAGTGTTTGTTTGCACCACTTCAGTATCCGTTAAGATCGAAACATGATCCCATTTACATGCTATTTACACTTAACATCCTGGCCACTTTCCCCTCTTGGATTAATATAGTGGTTAATCATTTTTTTTGCTCATATTGGAAATGTTCTCATTATTTTTTGAAGATAAAGCATACAGTTTGGAACCCATTTCTCTCCTATGTGAAGGGTCATTGTTAATCTTATTTCTCAAACTGAAAAGTTGGTGGTTCTGAAAGTGGCTTTATGAGTAGTGGTTCAGGTCAGGATGTGGAGTGTGTACTGGTACAGTGTGTTGCCGCAACCCACCACACAACAAAACAGCTCAGAATCCTTGTTGGCAAACCCCCAGGCAAATGCATGGTCCAATCCCCCAACCAGAAATGACCATCTATCTGCTTCAGCCAGGTGTTTCATCGGTGTCCCCTTGGATGGGTTCAGCTGCTTGAGTCCTCAAGAATGATGATCGTGTCAGCCAGATCACCCTCGGGGAATCGCGCCACATGGGCATAGTGCTATAAGTGATGCTCCCTTACAATGCAGGTAATGTGCCTCATCTGGGACTCCACAAACAACCGTTCATTCTAAACAAATTCAAACCAGCAGTACCTAAGGATTCTCTGAAGAGACACAGTACCAAAGGAGTTCCGATTTAAGGTCACTGGATAGCATCCATCTCTTAAAACCATTTAGCAAAACAGGAAGCACCAGGACTCTAAAGACTTAGACCTTCATCCTTTTGCATAGATATCAGGAGTGCCACACATCCCTTTCCTGCTACTTCATGACCCCCTATGCTCTCCTAGTCTGTATACTGACCGCATAGGAAGAGTCACCAGAGGCGTGAATGTTGCTGCAGAGACAACTAAAACCTATCAACAAGGTCTACACTCTTCTCCACAGACAGACACACTGCTGATGGCTGGGCTTAAGAGTTCATTAAAGGTCTGGATCTTGGTTTCTATCCAGGACAATCCCAAGCCTAGGCACTCAGGCCCTATCAGAGTCTCCATTAACTCTTCGAAGATCAAAACATTGTCAGCAAAGTTGGTTGAAGAAGTGTGGTTTATTCATGATTCATTTGGCAGATTTACAATTACCAAAATTGGATATAAAAATTTCTGCTCAAAACAAACTCGTGTGATTAGCAGTAAAAGGTAACACTAAAATACAAAGAGAATAAAACTGAGACAGGCTCAGGAACCCTAGTACAATTTTAAGACTATGTGAAAAATGGTGGTATTAACAAAGCATATGTTTTCATCACATCTGGACTGAGTAAGGCACCTTAAACAACAAAAAGTTCTAAATAAATATTATAGTCTTGGCCGTATTTCCATGAAACGTTTATCAGTATTGAAACCAAACTTATTTGTGAAAGCAATTATATTACAAAGAAAAACGAAAAACATACTATAGTTGAAACAGGATTGTGATGGGTTGCTAGTTCTACCATCATGGAAATAATAGTTGTGTTGGAAGCATGTGAATTTTTGAAAGGATAGTGTAAATAGTGAAGATTATATTGTGTTAAGAGGAAAAAAAAGAATCAGTCTTTGTACCTCGCCTGCTTACTAATCTGTAATGTGTAATGTAACTGATTAAAGTTGTGCTTAATGCAGAGGGCTCCACTGTAGTCTTCCTCATTCTTTGTTTTTTGGCCATGTTAATTTTTTCTCCAACAAACACTTTGTTTACGTTAATACTAGATTAAAGTGTGTCACAAAAAGGAATTCTTTGCTCAGGCAAATTTACAACAATATGAAGTCATCTTTACACTTCTGTTAAATTATGCCATAATGGCAAGCAGACAACGCAGTACTAGCCAGTTGTCCCTAAAACTGCATTTTGTATACAGTACTGCCTATAACAGATTGTTCCTTCTGAGTCTAAAGTTTGTCATACCGAGTCTAAATTCCAGGACACTGAAAAAACTACATAGTTATGAAGGCTGTCATTTTGGTCACTGATGTAGATGCTCCTTTTATTTCTGCTAGTTCTTCTCAGTCAAATCCAGATAGGGGCCCTCTTGCTAACATTTCATGAAAAGCCTCTTTCATCTACTTGAAAGCTGCTTTTCTGATCATGTCCTTCAGTTTTTTTCTGGGTTTTCCCATCATGATGGGAACCAGCAACCCTTTGTCCACTGCTTCTTACAGCTTCTTCTACTACTGGAGTCTCAGAAATTTGCTTTCCATCCACCTGAAATCTTTTTATATTGCTAGTTTTCATCTAGACTTGAAGCAAACCACCTTATTAATCTTACTGTGTTTAGTCTGAAATTGTAATTGTCTATCTGATTTTATATTTTTCTGATAATCATGTAGGCAGTTTCACACTGGTTGCTGGCATAATAAAGCATTTGATTAGATGTGTGATGTAAATTTAGTTTTCAGCTCTTCTGCTATATGCAAGTGAAGCCATTGAAGTAATAAATTATCCTATGCAGTAGAAGTTTTGGGTTCATTATTGGTCATCCTTCACTTCTCTTTCTGGAAAAAACATCTGCAAGTACCAAAAGAATCCTGTAATCTTGAATATTTGTTTCCCAATATTGAGTGTAACAGTGGTAGTTATATTAAATGGTACTATGTATGTGTATGGTTTTTCTGCATTTTAGATGATACCGATTATATTCTTTATTAAAATTTAAACGTGTTTGCTTAAGTAATTTTTTTAAGCATGCATAAGCCATTAATTAAGAGGTTTATGGTTCTCTCTAGTCTCCCAGTCATCCTTCACTTCTCTTTCTGAAAAAAACATTTGTTGCAAGTACCAAAAGAATCCTGTAATCTTGAATATTTGTTTCCCAATATTAAATGGAGCTGTTTATTGGGTGGCTTTGATCAAGTCCTTTAAATAAGACAGTTTGTATATATGTTTATTGTATCATTGTTTTGCTATTTTAAAACTATGTAACAGTGGTAGTTATATTAAATGATACTATGTATATGGTTTTTCTGCATTTTAGATGATACCGATCATATTCTTTATTATAAATTTAAACGTGTTTGCTTAAGTAATTTTTTTAAGCATGCATAAGCCATTAATTAAGAGGTTTATGGTTTTCTCTAGTCTCCCACTAAAGCTGTATACAATGCAAGGCACTGGAATCGACCCGAGTCAGAGGATCTTCCACCTCCTCCACTTTCCAGGTCACAGACGGCACCAGTGAGTAATCATTAAATCTTCCTTTCATTAATTTGCTTTAAAGATTCAGCAGCATGTTTTATTTGTTGTATAGAGATAAGCAATTTGCTAATCTCAGACTTTTGTACCTGTGCTTATTATCTTTTACCTTAATTTAAATGTTAAAGATAAACTTTACTTTATGCATATTGTTCTGCACAGAAAATTAATCTTAATTTTTTCCATGGTGATCAAAGTTATGCAAACATATTGATTGGTATTTTCTCAGTATATATGACTGTGTTATGTATACTTCTTTAAATGTGGATCTGTCTTTCAGATGATTATCCAGCTCTGGGTTACCTAATTCAGGGAAACTTAGGGGAAGTAATTTTAATTGCAACTTTTAGAAAAAAGATCGTACTGACTTAATAATTTTTTATTTACAGCTCATGTAAATGCCACTGTTTGTCAAATGGTTATATTATACACTGGATCATTAGACATACTGCTTTCTTGAAGTATTCACTGTTTAAAAGTTGAACTACAAATGATACAAACATTTCCAGACTGTTTTATTATAAAACTGGAGTGATCATGAAGACAGTTTTTTAAGACAGTCAGTTTTGTATGTGTCCATACATAATGCATGGTCTTGTTAATGGGATATTAATTGTAGCTTACTGATGAAATTAATGGAAACAACAATTAAGGAACACATGTCTTTTTTTTTTTTTTATTTAAGTAACATAACACGCAAACATTAAAATCACCAGTCAAGTATTACTGAGATCAAGCAGGCTCTATTATAGCCACAGAGCTGGGCAGTTTTACATCTGTGGCAGAGCGACAGGCACTGAGCAGGCTCCTGTCAATCATGGAGAATCCACTGAACAGTATCCTCTCCAGACACAGGAGCAGCTTCAGCGACAGGCTGCTGTCACTGTCCTGTTCCGCTGACACAGAATGAGGAGATCATTCCTCCCCCACACTATGCGACTCTTCAATTCCACCCGGGGGAGTAAACGTTAACATTATACAAAGTTACTGTCTCTTAAACCTGCATTTTTATCACTCTTTAATTTAATATTGTTTTTTATCAGTATGCTGCTGCTGGAGTATGTGAATTTCCCCTTGGGGATTAATAAAGTATCTTTATATCTATCTCTCTATTTAAAGTGCTTTTCATATCTCTATCTCTCTCATCTATCTCTCTATCAGTGCTTTTCACATCTATCTCGCTATCTCAACCCATTTCAAAGTGGCCTATAGGATTTACACAAGAAATTGCACTAATACCAACAGAACTGTTATACTGAGAGCATTTTAAACAGATACCCTTAATGTAAACAACAAATGAATCCGAAGGGAATAAAATACTAATCATAAGTGAACTACAGTGCCTGAACATTACAGTCTAGATAAACACAAACTGCTCAGCTATAAGGTGAATTGCGCAGCATACAAGCAAGAAACAGAAATCTAACATATTGTGCTAAAGTGTAAAAATCCAAAGTTCTATCAAATACTGCACTGAAAAAAACTATAGCATTTGTAGACAGGTTTTGTCATACAGTATATTGCACAAACACAAACCTGTAACATTTTTAAATTATTACCTTCAAATTCTATCCAATATTCCACAAAGATACCAGAAAAAACAAAACACTGTGTAATTCTACTGATGAAACTTCAAGATGTGTGACTGAAACACCAGTCTGTCTACAGCATCTGGCTTAAGAACAGCATATTTCCATTACAACTTTTCCTCCGCTGCTGATAGTCCTCTCAGAAGGGCTGCTTTAATCAGGGTTGGGGATGCACAAGTACGTTTTTGCAAGTTTACCCTATTTTGGAAAATATACAGTAATCCCTCGCTATATCGCGCTTCGCCTTTCGCGGCTTCACTCCATCGCGGATTTTATATGTAAGCATATTTAAATATATATCGCAGATTTTTCACTGCTTCGCGGGTTTCTGAGGACAATGGGTCTTTTAATTTCTGGTACATGCTTCCTCAGTTGGTTTGCCCAGTTGATTTCATACAAGGGACGCTATTGGCAGATGGCTGAGAAGCTACCCAACTTACTTTTCTTTCTCTCTCTCTTGCGCTGACTATCTGTGATCCTGACGTAGGGGGTGTGAGCAGGGGGGCTGTTCGCACACCTAGACGATACGGACGCTCGTCTGAAAATGCTGAAAGATTATCTTCACGTTGCTACCTTCTGTGTGCAGCTTTTAACTATGCTGCACGGTGCTTCGCATACTTAAAAGCTCAAAGGGCACGTATTGATTTTTTTATCTGTCTCTCTCTCTCACTCTCACTCTCTCTCTGCTCCTGACGGAGGGGGTGTGAGCTGCCGCCTTCAACAGCTTTGTGCCGTGGTGCTTTGCATACTTACAAGCCAAACAGCCCTATTGATTTTTTTGCTCCTTTGAAGAGGAAGATATGTTTGCATTCTTTTAATTGTGAGACTGAACTGTCATCTCTGTCTTGTCATTGAGCACAGTTTAAACTTTTGAAAAAGAGACAAATGTTTGTTTGCAGTGTTTGAATAACGTTCCTGTCTCTCTACAACCTCATGTGTTTCTGCGCAAATCTGTGACCTAAGCATGACAATATAAAAATAACCATATAAACATATGGTTTCTACTTGCGGGTGGCTCTGGAACGCAACCCCCGCGATGGAGGAGGGATTACTGTACTTAATGTTTTCCACCACTCAAGTGGATTTATATCACTATCCGCCTCAAGTATCTCTTGATGTCTTTTTCAGTGGTAGTGTGCAGAGTCTTGCCATTAATCTTTTTTTTAAATAGCTGCCAACATTTTTTTTCATTTTTGCTTCCTCTCTTGTGTCATCACCAGCTTCAACTTCTGCAGCCATAGGTATGGGATGGAGTGGGACAAGGAGATGGGGATCTGTGAGAGTGTTTTAAATAATGACTGCTAAACACCACCACAGTAACTGTAAAAAAGGCAAATTAAAGAAGTGCACTTTAGAGGAGTTTTTAAAAAAAACTTTAGGGATCCTTCCTCTGTGTAAGTGTGGCATTCATATTGGTAACATATTTCAGATTTTTGGTGTGTAACAACTACTTTTATGCTTAGCTCTTAGAATAATAAAGAGTTATCAGAAGACCTAAGTTTACTACTTGGAATGTTGTGGTACAGGCACTCCAAAATATACCATTAGTTGTATTTTAAGGTCGATTCTAAAGGACATGGTTAACCATGGTAATGTTAAAACTGTAAATGTGTTCACTGATTACAACCACAAGATGTTATGTGAATGAATATGAATAATATGAATAATGTTGCATCCGTACCACAATGTTTTCCGAAATGTACTGTACAGGTCATAAAACGTATAATTCCAAATATCATAGATACCTATGTCTCAGTTTTTTTTTTTTGTCAGTGCGGCTTTGACATCATAGACCATAACGTGCATACTAATTCAGCGTTAGCAGGAACAAAAAAAAATCAAGTGACAGTGAGATAGGAATAAGGCAGATTTACCAGCGTTTGCGTCAGCCTTTATCCCTCCAGATCAGAGAATGTCCCGTTCCATTGCCTCATAACACCACTCACATCTACAGTTATTCCCAGTTTCAAATAAAAACTAACAGCATCAGATCCGAAGGGCAGTAGTATGTATCGTGACTGAGAGTGAAAAAAAAATCCAGTAACTTTTACAAGTACTATAAATGTACATCGTCTATTACAGACGCAAACCAAATGTATGTGTTTATTGTATAATACTAACAATAAGAGCAGCTCACTACTGAAAACTGCAAATATACAAGTCAGTTGGGATCGAACCAGGGACTCTTGATTACAAGTTAGCAAATCTTACTGCTACGCCACAGAAGCTGTTGTCTTATCCTTGAACCTTTTGTGAAAGTGTTTATTTAATCTTTGGACTTCAGGCTTCACACATTATATAGTTTATGCCAACATTTTGTCATTTACTACTAAAATATGAAAAACGTTTGTTTTAACAATGTGTTTACACAGATTATTGTAGAAACGGAACACACATGAAATGCATTTGTTCCAAATAATGATCTATTATTTCCACTCTAAAATTCCAGCACTTCACTCCCAGATAATCAAGGCATGAGCTGGGAGAACTTTGTGCCCGTTCTGTGGCGGTGGGGGGATCGCATAGCAGGCTGCTTGTCTTTATCGGCACATTTACAGGACAAAAGACTGACGGAGAGGTGCGATGGGATTTAAGGTGTGCCGGATCTACGAGTTTTTTCGTAGGCTCTGGTAATTCTAGTGTTAAGTACTATAGATAAGCAGAGTTGTGTGTCATCTGCATAGCTTTGATACTTTGTGTTTTGATTTAATGGAAGCTATGGTTGAAATTTAACATCTAATTAAAGAAAGAAACATCATCTAGTAGGACAATTCAGAAATCAGCCAGGAGAAAAGCTGTTGATGGTATCTGTTAATTACTCCTCAGCAAAATGCCTTAGAGGGAGCATTCTTCAAAAGCAGTCCATTATATCATAGTCAGAATGATCATAGTAACAAAGAATAGAGGTTAATTTCTTAAACTGTTGAATTTACATACAGTGTCAATCAATGCATACATTCTACTCTGGTTGGTTTACATCCAAATAACTTATATGAAATAAAGGTCTATTGTGTTGTATTATGGTTCTTCTTTATTCCCTTGGGTTGAGCCACCACCGTTCTTTCTGTGCATATAACAACTGTCCATTCTGGTTGTTTACAGGACATCTGCTGACTTCTTAGTTATCTCTTAGTAATCTTTCAGTACATGTTGTTGTTCATTTGACCTCTATCTGATTTCCAACATTTATTAACCCTTTATGCTATTTCTTTAAGATGAATGCTCTGTTACCCTAAAATTATTCTTCTACAAAATATTTATATTAAACAAAAATGCAGGTTGGCCAATATAGATCCTAGTTGTACACCATATTCAACATTAAGGACCTGCAAATTACAAATACCACAGCTAAGAAAAAATTTTCTACCTATTAAAGACTGAAACCAGTCTAAGACCCTACCTGAGATACCTACCCATTGTCTAACACGATTTGTATGAATGCTTTGTTCTATGGTTTCAAATGCTGTACTCCGGTCTAGTAGAATGAGATCAGACATGGCTTGTGTCCACATTACCCCGCAAGCCATTTACTGCTTTAACCAGTTCTCTTTGTGTACTGTGATTTGTTCTAGGACCTGACTGAAATTTATCAAGGATATCATCTTTGTTCAAGTAATCGTTTAACTGCAGAATACTGCTTTTTCTAGAAGAAAGAGAACTGACAGCATGGGTAAAAATTTACAAACATAGAAGAGAGAATGTCCTTTTCTCAGATATAAATGCTTATTCTAAAATTTTATTATTTAGATCTTACCATATTTTAAAAACGTTTTAAACAAATTCTTTAAGTTAGCATGTGTTTTTTTCCAATTTCAAATAGTGTAGAACATCAGTTACCAACTGACTTATAAAATGTAGGCTGGGATTTTTCCAGTTACGCAAGATAAGTCTACGTGCTAGTAGTGTGGTATAGGCAATTACAGTAAATTTGTCCTTCTCCACTTTAAGCCCATTGGAGTGATTGTGACACCCAGGCTATTTGACGGGCATTCAAAGATTTTTGTCCAAAATGATGTTACTTTGGTGCACTTACAAAACATGGCCCAGTGAAGCTGGATCTAAATTGTAATTTTCGCAGTTTGGGTCTTGTCCTGGATACTCTTTGGACAATTTTTAACAAGATAAATGATATTGAAAGATTTTAAGTTGAATGATTGAGTACTTTGCACATATGGAGCTATTGTGGTTTTTTTTGCATGGCTGCCTTCCACTACTTTTCTGAAAGATTCTTTACCCTAAGATCTTTGAAAGCAAGAAACTTTAAGATGTTTCTGTATATTGTTGAAATGCCCTCCGAGTCTTTAAGACTGAGGAGTATTTCTTCTGGAATAGAAGTTGGTGGGATGTGTAGAAAATTGGGTAGGTTCCTTTTAGTAAAATTTCTTATTTGAAAGTAGTGGATAAATTGTGTTGCCTGGAAGTTACATTTGAAGCGTAATTGTTAATAAGATGGAAAAACGTCTATATGCAACCCTCCTAAGTTTTTTAATCCTGTATGTTTACCAAAGATTAAATACTGTGTAGATCTCAGATGGCTGAAAAAGGTGATTGTCATGTAGAGGTGCACCAGATAAAAGCTTATCTGCCTTGAAGTGCATCCTACATTGGTTCCATATTCTGAGTGATGGATAATCGGATTATTGGTATATTGATGAAAATTTGTACATACTGGGACACAAATCGGCATATAAAGAGGTACAGCAGGATTTTATGTCTGTTTCAGTCCAGGCTTGTGTATAGTCATGAATTTGTTTCAATTTTCAGGTCTTTATAGCTAATTTGCTGCCCAGTTTTAGTGCCATGCCACCTTTTGATTCTTTACAGAGTTGCCTTTTGAATGCGTGAACTTTTCTAATTCCTAGTAAATGAGGTTATAATCGAGTCTAATTTCTTGAAGATTTGTTTTTATATGTATAGATATATGTATGTGTGTATGTATGTGTGTATATACAGTTAGG
The DNA here is from genome assembly GCF_900747795.2 of Erpetoichthys calabaricus. Taxonomy (NCBI): domain Eukaryota; kingdom Metazoa; phylum Chordata; class Cladistia; order Polypteriformes; family Polypteridae; genus Erpetoichthys; species Erpetoichthys calabaricus. The sequence continues at coordinate 230,117,421 of NC_041395.2, read as the reverse complement.
TCCATAAATATTTGGACAGACAATTTTTTTCTAATTTTGGTTCTGTACATTACCACAGTGAATTTTAAATGAAATAACTCAGATACAGTTGAAGTGCAGACTTTCAGCTTTAATTCAGTGGGGTGAAAAAAATGATTGCATAAAAATGTGAGGCAACTAAAGCATTTTTTTTAACACAATCCCTTCATTTCAGGAGCTCAAAAGTAATTGGACAATTGACTCAAAGGCTATTTCATGGGCAGGTGTGGGCAAGTCCGTCGTTATGTCATTATCAATTAAGCAGATAAAAGGCCTGGAGTTGATTTGAGGTGTGGTGCTTGCATGTGGAAGATTTTGCTGTGAACAGACAACATGCGGTCAAAGGAGCTCTCCATGCAGGTGAAAGAAGCCATCCTTAAGCTGCAAAAACAGAAAAAACCCATCTGAGAAATTGCTACAATATTACAAGTGGCAAAATCTACAGTTTGGTACATCCTGAGAAAGAAAGCAAGCACTGGTGAACTCAGCAACGCAAAAAGACCTGGACGTCTATGGAAGTCAACAGTGGTGGATGATGGCAGAATCATTTCCATGGTGAAGAGAAACCCCTTCACAACAGCTAACCAAGAGAACACCACTCTCCAGGGGGTAGGCGTATCGATATCCAAGTCTACCATAAAGAGAAGACTGCATGAAAGTAAATACAGAGGGTGCACTGCAAGGTGCAAGCCACTCATAAGCCTCAAGAATAGATTGGACTTTGCTAAAGAACATCTAAAAAAGTCAGCACAGTTCTGGAAAAACATTCTTTGGACAGATGAAACCAAGATCAACCTCTACCAGAATGATGGCAAGAAAAAAGTATGGAGAAGGCGTGGAACAGCTCATTATCCAAAGCATACCACATCATCTGTAAAACACAGTGGAGGCAGTGTGATGGCTTGGGCATGCATGGCTGCCAGTGGCACTGGGACACTAGTGTTTATTGATGATGTGACACAGGACAGAAGCAGCCGAATGAATTCTGAGGTGTTCAGAGACATACTATCTGCTCAAATCCAGCTAAATGCAGTCAAATTGATTGGGCAGCATTTCATGATACAGATGGACAATGACCCAAAACATACAGCCAAAGCAACCCAGGAGTTAAGCAAAGAAGTGGAAAATTCTTGAATGGCCAAGTCAGTCACCTGATCTTAACCCAATTGAGCATGCATTTCACTTGTTGAAGACTAAACTTCGACAGAAAGGCCCACAAACAAACAGCAACTGAAAGCCGCTGCAGTAAAGGCCTGGCAGAGCATTAAAAAGGAGGAAACCCAGCATCTGGTGATGTCCATGAGTTCAATACTTCAGGCTGTCATTGCCAGCAAAGGGTTTTCAACCAAGTATTAGAAATGAACATTTTATTTCCAGTTATTTAATTTGTCCAATTACTTTTGAGCCCCTGAAATGAAGGGATTGTGTTTAAAAAAAAAATGCTTTAGTTGCCTCACATTTTTATGCAATCGTTTTGTTCACCCCATTAAATTAAAGCTGAAAGTCTGCACTTCAACTGCATCTGAGTTGTTTCATTTAAAATTCATTGTGGTAATGTACAGAACCAAACTTAGAAAAAAGTTGTCTCTGTCCAAATATTTATGGACCTAACTGTGTGTGTGTATATATATATATATATATATATATATATATATATATATATATATATATATATATATATATATATATATATAATGTGTATATGTGTGTGTGTGTGTGTATGTATATGTTAGTTCTGGGAGGTATACTGGTTAATACCGAAAACCGTATTTTATTTTTGTTATGGATTTTTCTTATACCGCAATACAGGTTTAAATAGCATAAACAACGTTCTGAACGTGGTGCAGTGGGAAACTGTTTAAGGGGGGAACATTTTTCACTGCTACACCGCTAAACACGCATTCAATGGAGTACATGTGTTAGTGGAGGTATTGAGCAGTGAAAATTGACAGAGAACATTCTGAAACTGAAGCTGTAACAGACGATAAAGTTGAACATGATGACACACAAGAAGTTTTGCCGAAAAAAGGAGCCACGTCTGTCTGAAGAATTTGGTTTTAACACTAGAATTACCAGAGTCTACGAAAAAACTCGTAGATCCGGCCCACCTTAAAACTGTTCTCACCTCTCTCTTGTCTTCTAAATGTGCCGATTAAGAGGAGCAGCAAGCAGCCGGCTATTCCATCCCCCACCGTCGCAGAACGTTCACTAAGTTTTCCCAGCTCATGCCTTGTTTGATTACCTGGGAGTAACTGAACTGCTGGAGTTTTAGAATAGAAATAATAGATCGCCATTTGGAATACATGCATTTCATGCGTGTTCCGTTTCTATAGTAATCTGTGTAAATACATTGCTAAAACAGAAACTTTTTCATATTTTAGTAATAAATGTTACAAAATGTAGGCATAAACTATAGAATGTGTAAAGCCCGAGTTCCTAAGATCAAATAAACACTTCCACAAAAGCTTCACACACCATATAACAGCTTCCGTGGCGTAGCGCGCTAAAATTTGCCTCTCAGAGCGAGTAGCTTTTCTCTGCCTCACAAACATGAGTTCAATTCCCCGCTGGGGATAAAGTGTTACTTCTTTTTTTTCTTTTTAACCTCAAACGGACATAAAATTTGGAAATTGGTATGCACTGTCAGTTAATGAGATCGTTATTTTCATGTGGGATGCTCCTTTTAAAATATTTTTTTTAACAATTGAGACTGCAATTAACATGAACAACTGTCCTTATAACTTATTTTTTTCAAGATCCATAACACACAGACAGACGGAGCACTACGTAATACAGAGACAGACAGGCAGAGATATACAAACAAACAGGGAAGGCACATGTACTGAAAGAAAAAAAAATCAACATGCGCGTTGTTTCTGCAGCACTGAATGAGCTCACCCGCTCTAACATCATCCCTCCCCCGATCTGACTCTCTAAGTAACAGCGCAAGTACAGACGCAAACCAAGTGTAATCAAGAGTCCTGGTTCGATCTCCACTCACTCGTATATTTGCCGTTTTCAGTAGTAAGCTGCTCTTTTTGTTAATATTATACAGTACACACATGCACTTGATTTGTGTTGAGTTGTGCAGGATCGAACTCAGGACCTTCTGATTCCCAGTCAGCGACTGATACTGTTACGCCACGGAAGCAGTGATAGTTAAGTCATGTCAATGTCTCACACTAAGACGGGTTTTTTTGGCGGTGGCTTTTTTTTGTACCTTTTGTGAAAGTGTTTCTTTGATATTTGGACTTCAGGCTTCATACATTATATAGTTTATGCCTACATTTTGTCATTTGCTACTAGAATATTGTAAACCGTTTCTGTTTTAACAATGTGTTTACACAGATTACTGTAGAAATGCAACACATATGAAATGCGTGTGTTCCAAATAACAATCTTATTTCTACTCTAAAACTCCACTTCACTCCCAGATAATCAATCAAGGCATTAGCTGGGAAAAGCTTGTTTATGTTCTAAGTCGTTGTGGGGATGGAATAGCCGGCTGCTGGCAGCTTGTCTTTATCAGTACATTTAGATGACAAAAGACGCTGGCGGAGAGGTGAGAGAGGTTTTAAGAAGCGATTTAAGGTGGGCCGGATCTACGAGTTTTTTCGTAGGCTCTGGTAATTCTAGTGTTAAAAGGTCGGATGTGGACCAGACAACTATTTACTGCAAATGCTGTAGAGCTAAAGTTGTCGCTGGAGGTGGCAACACGAGCAATTTGCTGCAGCACCTTAGCCGCAAACATGTTTTGGAGTACCATGAAAATATGGAACTAAGATTGGCACCCTCCACATCCTCGGCTAAAGCTGAAAAAGCTAGAGGACTCAAGTTAGACATTACTTGTAGACGCATTTCCTAGAGGACTGCCTACGACAAAAAAAGCAAGCGGTGGATCGAGATAACCAACGCCATTACAGTCCATATTGCTAACGTGTCAGTGGACAGAGATTGATAACATTAACAGAAAGTGTAGTTGGTTTATAAAAAATATTTACTCATTATTCCTTTTCTAAGACATGTTCAGTGCAATACAACTTTTGACAAGCACCTCTGGGTATTTTACTAAGTCTAAATGCCTCTTTGGATGGTTGAAAATATGTTGTCAAAATTATAGTTTAAGTTGTTTGCAACATTTGTTCAATAAAATGGTTCTATATTTTGACTGCAAATGTAATGTAATGTGTTTCCTTCTCTTCATTAGTGCCACCCCCTTGAAAACTATCATTTTATGGGGCCAGGCAAACCTGTATTAATACTTGTGTCCAGATTAAAATGTTGTACAATGTACAATTCTCATGACAGTGGAATAGGTTATTCTTAGCCAGTCTACTGCAGTAATTGCATCCACTCATGCATGGGGGAAAAAAACACTGTTGAATACCGTGAAACCGGTATTTTGAAAAATACAGTGATATAGAATTTTGGTCATACTGCCCAGCCCTAGTATATGTATGAGTATATGTACATATATGTATGTGTATATACAGTATATATATGTGTATATGTGTGTGTATATATATATATATATATATATATATATATATATATATATATATATATATATATATATATATATATATATATATATATATATATACATACACACATACATACAGTGGAACCTCGGTTCATGACCATAATTCGTTCCAAAAGTCTGGTCGTGAACCGAAGCAATTTCCCCCGTAGGATTGTATGTAAATACAATTAATCCGTTCCAGACCGTACAAACTGTATGTAAATATATTTAAGTTATATAAGTTTTTAAGCACTCCGCCATGTTAAACTTTATTTATGGCCCCATCTTCACGAAATTTGGTAGGCGGCTTCCCTGTGCTAACCGAAACCGATGTACATAATTATTTCGGTTGTATGACACCACTGTCGGCCACCATATTGAACTTTCCAACGGTCTTTGTTAGTTATGGGCCCATCTTCAAGAAATTTGGTACGCAGGTTCCCAACGCTAACTGAATCGGACTTACGTACATATATTCATCCATAGCCTGCAGCTCGGTCGCCGTGTGAGGCGGCGTTGGGTCGCCGTGTGAGGCGGCGTTGGGTCCCCCATCCCCACGCCTCCCACGTAGTTGGCTGCCTGCCTATATAAGGCCGTCCGTCGCTCCGGTCTCTTCATTCCCTTCCTTGCTTCGCCACGGTATTCACATCTCCCTGCTGATAACTGCAGCCTTTTTATTTAATCCACGGCTTCTCCGCTGTTTTATTGTTTGTTTATTACAATTATAGTTATTGTGTAGGTATTTTAGACTTAGTTTACATTGTTCAGGTACCCATTTCCTTTATCATTCCAACCGTACCCCCATTAACATGTCTATCGAGGTGATCACCATCGATCAAATAACTGTCACTTACCGAGTGGTTTCCATGCCCGGAGGTGGCGACTGCCTTTTCCATTCTCTATTTTACATATTGCACGGCCATATCAGTCTCACTCTTGATATCCGGAGGAACATTGTGTCTTATGTATTGAATGACTGGGACAGGTTCAAGGTGTGGACTGATGACGGTACAGGAGATAATTATACTACACAGGAGCACTATAAGAGTGAAATGCTTAAGCCCTTCACCTATGGTTCTGCATGTGAGTTGATGGCTGCCGCTGAATTGTTCGGTTGTCGCTTTTAAGTGTACCAAAATGGCCAAATATTTTACACCTTTGGACAGCATCCAATGCCTCTTAAACATCTTAGATTCACAGGTGAGAAGATTTGAGTAGTGGACACTTTGATGTTTATGAATGTTTAAACTCTCAAAAGCTGGATGCGAAGTTATCGATGAAATCCATTTCAATTCAAACGCCTCCAATTTCCAGTAAGGCTCTGCTTCGCAATGACAATAAGTCTCAGGGACAGACCCTACAAAAGGTTGGCATTGATTTGAGGCAAGATTGCTTTTCACATGGCCAACTATATGTTGCATGCTCAAGAGTAAGCTCAGCGCACAGCTTGGTCATATTACAACTAGAGGGCCGAACTGACAACGTGGTATACAAAGAGATCCTTAACAAATAATTATTGGTATATTTTCCCTCAGTTTAAGGTTTACTTTTCTTCTTAATAAAAATTTTAAAGCAGTACTTCGCCGCTGTAAAGCGTGGGTATTTTGCTTGTGTGTGTGTGTGTGTATATATATATATAATATAAATATATGTGTGTGTGTTTGTGTATATATGTATGTGTGTGTTAGTGCTGGGCTGTATACCAGTTCATACCGAAAAGCGTTTTTTATTTTTTTTATGATATGGATTTTTCTTATACCGCAACACCGGTTTAAATTGCCTAAACGACGTTCGGAACGTGGCACAGCGGGAAACTGTTCAAGTGGGGACCTTTTTCACTGCTACACCACCAAATAATGGACGGTAGCATAGGTATATGGAGGACTATTTCGGACAAAATGAAATAAATAAATAGATAAATGCGCAAATAAATTAAAGTTCTGTGAAATGTGAAAAATGGACAGAGCATTCCGAAACTGAAGCCGACGATAAAGTTGAACATGAACAACAGAAGAACTTTTGCCGAAAAAATGAGTCACGTCCGTCGCCTGGAGATACTTTAGTTTTAAAAGGTCATATGTGTAAATACTGTTTCTATACTACTGGATAAAACTGCAAGCCAAGTTGTACTTGTTTTTGTACTTGCTAGTGTATGTTTTGCTTGAATTCATTCTGCAATGTGCTGGCGACTCGTTCAGAGATGGGCGCAACTCTGAATGGATGGCATAATTAAACATGTATATTTTTAAAGTTCTGAACACTCCTTCGGCTAAGTTAATAACTAGTTTTAATTTCACAAAGACGTTTATCGTGTGGTGATTGGTTATGTGGAGAAAGAAAAAGGACGGATAGGAACTGGGGTTTTGGTACGTCAGAGACAGCACGTGTGCAATAAAGAAAGAAGAACATGCATTGAATTCTGTGTTCGTGTCTCCGACCACCAGATCACAAACCCAACATTTACTCAATATTTAAGTTAAACCTGTGCGATAGCTATTCATACATCCAGTTTTTGGAGCCTCGTCACACCTGCCATAAAGGTCTCTACACTGAACTTACACCTGGGGACCCCTTACTGCCAGGGAGCAGCACTACTGCCTGACTACCGTGCTTGTTTAATACCTGCTTTAATGCATTTCATCATGAAAATGATATCAAGTATTTATCTTAGCATTCTAAATTTTTAGAGAGCAGGAATACCATGAAATGAATGGATTCTGTGCGGTGATTGCTGCCTCCTCTTAGTGCATAGGAAGTCAGTTTAAGAAGCATAGTGATTAACGACTGGGTCGGGGAACACTTAACACAAAGTATTTGATGTGCTGCATTAACTTATGAGGGGGTTTGAGAAAATCTAGTAAATTAAACATTGATTTTAGGATGAAGTTTAGTTTACAACATTCTACTTTAATTATAAAATAAACTATGAGAATAAAGTGGAAATGTCGACTTTAATCTTGACATAAGCGTCAACATTAAAGTGGAAATGTCAAGAATAAAGTCAACATGTCGAGTTTATTCTCGACATATAGTTTGTTTTTTTCTTCCGTGTCCATATTTTTTTTTCTTCACAGTGGCCCTAATGCGCTTCCATAGGGCTATACCACAAACAGCATTATAAATGCAAGTTGCAGTTTTATTATTAATGTATATAGCTTAGCTTGAAGCAAGGTCCATATTAATGCAGGTAATGCAGGTGCATATTAATCCAAGTTGCACTTGTTTTATTTTATGTTAATTTGGTGAATACTGTGTAATGCACCTGGGTTTGAAGCCTTGAAGTAATGGTGCAACTATCAGTAATACTATTATGTATTTTATTGTTATTATTTATTAGTTTAAATATTATGCAGTTTAATGATGGTAAAATTGTTTAAAAAGTCACTTTAACGTGTCGGTGGACAGAGATTGTTAACATTAACAGAAAGTGTAGTTGGTTTACAAAAAATATTTACTATTTATTCCTTTTCTAAGACATGTTCAGTGCAATCCAACTTTTGACAAACACCTCTGGATATTTTACTAAGTCTGAATGCCTCTTTGGATGGTTGAAAATATGTTGTCAAAATCATAGTTTAAGCTTTTGCAAAATTTTGTTCAATTAAAAGGTTCTATAGTTTGACTGCATCTGTCATGCAATGTGATTCCTTCTCTTTAGTGCCACCCCCTTGAAAACTATCACTTTATGGGGCCATGCAAACCTGGATTAATACTTGTGTGCACATTAAAATGTCTTTTTTTATGATGTACAATTCTCATAACAGTCGAATAGGTTATTCTTAGCCAGTCTACTGCAGTAATTGCAGTGGAAAATGTGGTTAACATCCACTCATGCATGGGGAAAAAATACCGTCTAATACCGTGAAGCCAGCAGAATTTAGAAAAATACCGTGATATAGAATTTTGGTCATACCGCCCACCTCTAGTGTGTGTGTGTGTATATATATGTATGTATGTGTGCGTCTATATACAGTGCATCCGGAAATTATTCATAGCGCATCACTTTTTCCACATTTTGTTATGTTACAGCCTTATTCCAAAATGGATTAAATTCATTTTTTTCCTCAGAACACCCCATAATGACAAAGTGAAAAAAGTTTACTTGAGGTTTTTGCAAATTTGTTAAAAATTAAAAAACTGAGAAATCACATGTACGGAAAGTATTCAGACCCCCTTCAATTTTTCACTCTTTGTTATATTGCAGCCATTTGCTAAAATCATTTAAATTAATTTTTTTCCTCATTAATGTACACACAGCACCCCATATTGACAGGCAAAAAAAAGAATTTTTGAAATTGTTGCAGATTTATTAAAAAAGAAAAACTGAAATATCACATGGTCCTAAGTATTCAGACCCTTTGCTCAGTATTTAGTAGAAGCACTCTTTTCAGGTAATACAGCCATGAGTCTTCTTGGGAAAGATGCAACAAGTTTTTCACACCTGGATTTGGGGATCCTCTGCCATTCCTCCTTGCAGATCCTCTCCAGTTCTGTCAGGTTGGATGGTAAACGTTGGTGGACAGCCATTTTTAGGTCTCTCCAGAGATGCTCAATTGGGTACCCACTGTACATAAGTATTCATAGCTTTTGCTCAATACTTTGTCGATGCACCTTTGGCAGCAATTACAGCCTCAAGTCTTTTTGAATATGATGCCACAAGTTTGGTACACCTATCCTTGGCCAGTTTCTCCCATTCCTTCTTTGCAGCACCTCTCAAGCTCCATCAGGTTGGATGAGAAGCGTCGGTGCACAGCCATTTTAAGATCTCTCCAGAGATGTTCAATCAGATTCAAGTCTGGGCTCTGGCTGGGCCACTCAAGGACATTCACAGAGTTGTCCTGAAGCCACTCCTTTGATATCTTGGCTGTGTGCTTAGGGTCGTTGTCCTGCTGAAAGATGAACCGTCGCCCCAGTCTAAGGTCAAGAGCACTCTGGAGCAGGTTTTCATCCAGGATGTCTCTGTACATTGCTGCAGTCATCTTTCCCTTTATCCTGACTAGTCTCCCAATCCCTGCCGCTGAAAAACATCACCACAGCATGATGCTGCCACCACCATGCTTCACTGTAGGGGATGGTATTGGCCTGGTGATGAGCGGTGCCTGGTTTCCTCCAAACGTGACGCCTGGCATTCACACCAAAGAGTTCAATCTTTGTCTCATCATACCAGAGAATTTTCTTTCTCATGGTCTGAGAGTCCTTCAGGTGCCTTTTACTAAGGAGTGGCTTCCGTCTGGCCACTTTACCATACAGGTCTGATTGGTGGATTGCTGAAGAGATGGTTTTCCTTCTGGAAGGTGGTTCTCTCTCCACAGAGGACCTCTGGAGCTCTGACAGAGTGACCATCGGGTTCGTGGTCACCTTCCTGACTTAGGCCCTTCTCCCCCGATCGCTCAGTTTAGATGGCCAGACAGATCTAGGAAGAGTCCTGGTGGTTTCTAACTTCTTCCACTTACAGATGATGGAGGCCACTGTGCTCATTGGGATCTTCAAAGCAGCAGAAATTTTTCTGTAACCTTCCCCAGATTTGTGCCTCGAGACAATCCTGTTTCGGAGGTCTACAGACAATTCCTTTGACTTCATGCTTGGTTTGTGTTCTGGCATGAACTCTCAACTGTGGGACCTCATATTGACAGGTGTGTGCCGTTCCAAATCATGTCCAATCAACTGAATTTACCACAGCTGGACTCCAATTAAGCTGCAGAAACATCTCAAGGATGATCAGGGGAAACAGGATGCACCTGAGCTCAATTTTGAGCTTCATGGCAAAGGCTGTGAATACTTATGTACATGTGCTTTCTCAATTTTTTTATTTTTAATAAATTTCCAAAAAATATCAAGTAAACTTTTTTCACGTTGTCATTATGGGGTGTTGTGTGTAGAATTCTGAGGAAAAAAATGAATGTAATCCATTTTGGAATAAGGCTGTAACATAAGAAAATGTGGAAAAAGTGATACGCTGTGAATACTTTCTGCATGCACTGTATGTGTGTATGTGTGTGTATATATATATATATATATATATATATATATATATATATACAGTGGTGTGAAAAACTATTTGCCCCCTTCCTGATTTCTTATTCTTTTGCATGTTTGTCACACAAAATGTTTCTGATCATCAAACACATTTAACCATTAGTCAAATATAACACAAGTAAACACAAAATGCAGTTTGTAAATGGTGGTTTTTATTATTTAGGGAGAAAAAAAAATCCAAACCTACATGGCCCTGTGTGAAAAAGTAATTGCCCCCTGAACCTAATAACTGGTTGGGCCACCCTTAGCAGCAATAACTGCAATCAAGCGTTTGCGATAACTTGCAATGAGTCTTTTACAGCGCTCTGGAGGAATTTTGGCCCACTCATCTTTGCAAAATTGTTGTAATTCAGCTTTATTTGAGGGTTTTCTAGCATGAACCGCCTTTTTAAGGTCATGCCATAGCATCTCAATTGGATTCAGGTCAGGACTTTGACTAGGCCACTCCAAAGTCTTCATTTTGTTTTTCTTCAGCCATTCAGAGGTGGATTTGCTGGTGTGTTTTGGGTCATTGTCCTGTTGCAGCACCCAAGATCGCTTCAGCTTGAGTTGACGAACAGATGGCCGGACATTCTCCTTCAGGATTTTTTGGTAGACAGTAGAATTCATGGTTCCATCTATCACAGCAAGCCTTCCAGGTCCTGAAGCAGCAAAACAACCCCAGACCATCACACTACCACCACCATATTTTACTGTTGGTATGATGTTCTTTTTCTGAAATGCTGTGTTCCTTTTAAGCCAGATGTAACAGGACATTTGCCTTCCAAAAAGTTCAACTTTTGTCTCATCAGTCCACAAGGTATTTTCCCAAATGTCTTGGGAATCATTGAGATGTTTCTTAGCAAAATTGAGACGAGCCCTAATGTTCTTTTTGCTTAACAGTGGTTTGCGTCTTGGACATCTGCCATGCAGGCCGTTTTTGCCCAGTCTCTTTCTTATGGTGGAGTCGTGAACACTGACCTTAATTGAGGCAAGTGAGGCCTGCAGTTCTTTAGACGTTGTCCTGGGGTCTTTTGTGACCTCTCGGATGAGTCGTCTCTGCGCTCTTGGGGTAATTTTGGTCGGCCGGCCACTCCTGGGAAGGTTCACCACTGTTCCATGTTTTTGCCATTTGTGGATAATGGCTCTCACTGTGGTTCGCTGGAGTCCCAAAGCTTTAGAAATGGCTTTATAACCTTTACCAGACTGATAGATCTCAATTACTTCTGTTCTCATTTGTTCCTGAATTTCTTTGGATCTTGGCATGATGTCTAGCTTTTGAGGTGCTTTTGGTCTACTTCTCTGTGTCAGGCAGCTCCTATTTAAGTGATTTCTTGATTGAAACAGGTGTGGCAGTAATCAGGCCTGGGGGTGGCTACGGAAATTGAACTCAGGTGTGATACACCACAGTTAGGTTATTTTTTAACAAGGGGGCAATTACTTTTTCACACAGGGTCTTGTAGGTTTGGATTTTTTTTCTCCCTAAATAATAAAAACCACCATTTACAAACTGCATTTTGTGTTTACTTGTGTTATATTTGACTAATGGTTAAATGTGTTTGATGATCAGAAACATTTTGTGTGACAAACATGCAAAAGAATAAGAAATCAGGAAGGGGGCAAATAGTTTTTCACACCACTGTATATATATATCCATATTACTAACCGAGAATGCTAAACCAGATGATGGACGCAGGCACATCCGGCAATGGGCCGTAGCTGCAAAAAGACGTACTGCGCAGGCGCAAAAAGAGTCCGCGAGAGTCGGCTGAGGAGCCGAGAAAGGCGGACAAAAGAGGGCGAGACAGGCGGATGAGGGTCCGCGAGAGGCGCAGGCACAAAAACAGTCCGCGAGAGTCGGAGAAAGGCGGACAAAAGAGGGCGACAAAGGCGGATGAGGGGCCGCGAGAGGCGGACAAGACCACAGAAAAAAGGAGTGAGCACATACAAAAAGGAGTCACAGAAATGAGTCGCAACAAGCACCGAAAAAAGGAAAAGGCACATAAAAACGTAGTCAAACGCGGGCAAAGCACGAAACACATTGCACACGAAACTAAACACACCAAAAAAAAAGAACAGACGAGCGCACAACAGCAAGGCACGACCACACACCCTACAGGCACGGGACGGGACACACACCAAGAGGGGGATTCAACAAGCCCATGGAAGACAAAAAAAAGAACACAAAACCGCCCCACAGACCCTACAAGCAAGGGACAGGACACACACAAAGAGGGGGATTCAAACAAGACACAGGAACACAAAAAGAAAGAAGACGCTCGCGCAACAACAATCCCCCCCCCCCCCCAAATCAATAAGAAGTGACACCCAAAGCCACATATTTAAAGGAAACGTCCATATTAAACATACGTCATCTCAAAACCTTCACACTAGGCAGCATAGGTGGATCTCATTAAAATAAAGCACTATTAACCGTTCAACTGGAGAAAAGGCTCCATATTAACAGTGAGTGCGATCTTCCTTAATACTTAATACATATTTCGCACGCTGAGGAACAAACAAGTCATGCATACACGGTCACGGGTACAAAACGATTTGGATCGGATAACGGGACCAAACACACGAACACGAATGAAACAAAAACAATACACGGCGGCGCATACAACGCGCTTCGGAAAATACGTGAGAAAAAATGTCTCGGATCAAAAAACGCAAAGCTCAAGTAACCCCGTTACAGAGACGTGCCCAAATGAACAGACACATTGAACGTAGACGCATACAGCGCGCGTCTCAAACTGCTGCATCGAAACAAGCACGATTTCAAAAGAAAGAGCTCGCGTCTCAGACATACAAAAAAGGGAGCAAAGCAACGCGCATATGACCGGCCAGAAAACAAGCAAGCAAGACTCCAAAAGCAGAAAGCTCAACTGACCGACATACAAAAACGGACAAGGCACGATACAAACAATGCACGACATAGAGTGAAACGGACTTTGCGCAAAGCGGAGGCGAATCAATTAAAAATCAAAAATAGCGCGTCACAAATAATGGACATGCAACAACGCGGCACTCAAACACCACAAGCAAAACATGTTAACGGCAGCGAAGGCTACAACGGGCTTCTCACACAGCACAGGCAAATCGATTACAGCTCCAAAACAACACGTCCCAAATACTACACATGCAACAACGCGCCTCTCAAACGGCACAAGCAAAACGTACACCGGGAAAATTCATTCGGATTAATGAATGTCATTTGCAATCATTGTCATTCAGTTCACTTCCCTGAAGAAACAACTGGCAATACAAGTAATACATTTACACGTTGTTGTCAAAAGGGTCAAATTAGACTGCCTCCTTTACATTCATATACTGAATATCTACAGAACCTTCTAACTAGCGATGTACCTGAAAGTGAAATCTTTATTAACTGCATTAGATCCTACAAATCGGTATCCACTATGAACATTAACGGTGGCACTGCACGTGACATCCGTCTTGAAAAAATGTTGTTTATTGATGAATGTACAATGGCATGAAGTCACTTACTCAACACCATTCATAAACTTCTACAAACGTTTATGAATAATAATATTCGATTTGGAGGAAAGGTACTTTTATGAGGAGGAGATTTTAGACAGTGCTTAACTGTTCTTCCAGATGCCATGCACTCAGCTATTGTTCAGTGCACCTTAAAATACGCAGACAATTGACATTGCTTTCAAAAGATACAGTTAGTAAAAAAGATGCGATGTCCAGAACCAGATCATAACAATTGCTTATTACAACTGAGAGATGGTACACTCACCAATACAGATGGACTTCACCCACATATTATTACAATTCCTCAAGCCTTTATCTGCGACGACTTAGTTACAGACAGATTTGGAACAGCAATCTCATTAGACCAAATGCCCCTTTTAACACAACGCACTATATTATGTCCAAAAAATATTAATGTGTAAAACATAAATACCCAAGTCATTCCATTACTTCCTGGAGAGACACAACTCTTTCTAAGCTCTGACAAACTTGACTCTGATCACAACAATAACCATCTTCATTGACCTTACAAGTTCTGAGCTGGAATTACCTTTTACACTTAAACGGCGTGTACAAAGAAATTTTCCAATAAACCTTTACACTGTGCCACACACTTTATTGTTTGCTTTCTATTTGCATCATCTACACCTTCACACTATTCTATATCTCATTCATACATCATGCTCTTTGTCATTCCCAACACCAGGGGTTGGCGAGCGAAGCGAGCAGGGGGCGGAGCCCCCTAGTATATATATATATATATATCCTCTTTAATAAAATCCCTTTGTTCGTCCAGGTGTCTGTGTCTTCTGGTGAAGTGCGCATGCACTTTCGGAGAAAGTTACAAGCGTTTTACGGAAATACAAACCAGTATTACTGCGAGAGGAAATTAAAGGTACACAATACAGTGATTCATACTACAGCTACATACAAGCCAGTATTACTGTCAGAGGAGATTAAAGGCATATTACCGACGTGCACGCCTATATTACCGCCAGAGAAAATTAAAGGTATATTACGGACGTACAAGAAGACAGTATTACTGTCACAGAAAATTAAAGACACACAATACATGGCGGCAGCCCACGAAGAACGGTCAGCTCAGCAAGTAAACCAACAAAAGAGAGGCTGAAAGAAACAAAAATACAACCAACAAAAAGGAGGTCAAAGTCCCTTGCCATTTAATATAGACTGTTCCTACTAATGTTTATGCACTACTGTTCTAGCGCTCGTTATTGTAACGGGCTAAATGACTAGTATATATATATATATATATATATATATATATATACTAGAAGAATCTCCATGGTTTTGACAAGTTATGATACATTACAAACTATTTAGGACTAAAACCATCTTCAAGAAAGATTAAATTACCTTTGAGATGTTGTTGGAGAGGACCCGTGTGTCGAACCCATTTGAATGCAGGCCATTGTGTCTGCAGAAAGTGGTCTTTCCTAAAAGAGATTTCTGTTGTCAGTGAAGTGAATGTTTTATCTATCGCGCAAGACACTAATTCAGGTGTTTAGGGCCTGGAATCGACTGTAGGTTTCATTCAATCTATGCAGCAGGGGAAGTGAACTTTATACAATGATTTTCCAGCCAGGGTCTTCTTCATAGTTGCGTGACTGAGATGCGTGAAGATTGTCTTTATGAGTTCTGACTGTTAATGTCAAATGTTGCTGATGCTAGTGTGGATTATAGTTGATCCCAGTCGTCCTGCCCCTGTGTTTTTTTAAGGAATGTCTTAGTTGTCTTTCCACATCTTTAACTTGTGTGCATTGAAAGCAAGACACATTTTAAGGTTATGTAACCACAAGTTTAAATGACACAAGATCAAGTCTCTCATTATTGCCATATCATCACTGGCTTTGCTGGCTCCTGCTTGTCTCGTCATCATTGTCTAAAATAGGAGTCGACTCTGCCCAGGCCTGGATCTGCATGGTGTGGAGTAAAAGTAGCCAAATCAATCCCATACCCTGAAGTAGTCTCTATAGGGCAAACTTTCTGATCACTGAGAAATATTTGTCTGGTAAGGAGCTTGCTGTATAAATGCTTTTCACCACATGGCGGACTTAAATTTTAAATGAATACTGCACAGTACAAGAAATGTTACAAGGACCATAAACCCATATACTGAGCCAAATCAACACTGATGGTGGCTCCAGGGTAAAATGAAGAGTTGTCTTGATTGATCCATTCAAAATATTTACTTGAAAACCTTCATGAGTCTGGCAATTTAAAATTTATGAACTTCTGTCATAAACAGATATTTGAAATAGCCATAACATCATGGAAAAGGTACAAGTAATTTGGTGTGCAAAGCTGGTAGACAAAATCAGTTGACGTAACTGAAAGTTAGTTTACCTGATTATTTTACATGACACTTGAATACTTGTATTTCTTCATGTATTATATTTAGGCTTTTTTTGACTTTTAAGATGTCAGCCGACAACTTTAGTATTTTTTTCTTTTTAAATGTATGACTGAGTTAATAATTTAGATTTGTAAATTTCCATTTGTAATGTAGATGTTAAGTACAATTTGTGGTAAAGATTCTATTGAGCCGATTTGATTTGTACAATTTAAATTTAAATTGGTAAAATTTTTTGCATTTCTGCACTACCTTTTTTGGCATTGACTCACTTACAGATATAGTGGTCATTTAAGTAGACATAAAAAGATAGCATTTAAGTGCTTTGTTCTGAAGCATTTTGAGCATGTGTATGTAATAGTTGTAAATATTTACTTTTTTTTAAATGTCAATCAAAAAGGGTGAAAACGCTAGTCTGCATTTAATTAAAGCTAGCAAGTGCATTACAAAGACTACTTCACTGTGCTTAGGTAGACTGTTTATTAAAACATTACTTTGCTACAGTGCATTTGTGCATGATAAATGTGAGTCTTATTTAGAAGACTTAAGTGTATTATTAGAATATGTTGCATATGTGATTAGCTTACTCAAACTGTACAGAACACTGTAGCATCCTATTAATGCCACACAATTTGGGGCTAACAGTTGAGTAAGAAAATATGACTAGATTACTATTTTTGAGTTGATTACATTGATTTGTGGCAGCCGTGTGACTCTTGTAAATTTAACGAAAATGTGCACAAGGTGAAAATGTCATAACTTTACTAAGATCACATTTATAACTGGACACAAACAACTACATACTTAAAAGTATGTTTCCATTGTTTTGTTTTTAGTTTGACTTGGGATGCTACACATCGGGCATTAAGAATTTCAGCATGATCTTTTTCTGTGGTCTACATAAGTTGCAATCATGAAAATGTGTGGTTCAGTGTGTTTTTGCTTACTTTGTAAACACAAGTTCACTAACAATAAACAGAGCAGACTTAACCTTTATTAAAATTGATTACTTAGTTTAATAGACATTTTCAAATAGATCTTTAACATATTTTAAACTTTCTGGTTGTAATATATACAGGCCCTTTTATCTACAAAGGAAACAGCTTCTAGAAAAGATGATGGACTTTTTAAAGCTCCCCCGCCTCCCAGAGTGGTTAAGTCTGTGACGGTACCTAGCCAGCCCTACCAAGATATTGTAACTGCACTAAAATGTAGAAAGGAAGATAAAGAGGTAATTTTTTTTATGTTATCAACATTTTTTGTTTTATTTAATTTGATAATATTTTCTAATGTAGTGCATTTCATAGTATTTTTTTGGTTGTGACGTTAACTGAGTTATACTGTACATTAATTACATACATTAAGTGAGTTTTGACTTTTTTCTTCCTGAGTTTACTCCAAGCCATCAGATTTGTAATTAGGCAAGAATGTAAAACAAGTGGCCTCAGTTATAGTTGTTTTCCTGCCTGATCAAAGACTAAATACAGAAGCTGTGACTTATTTTATCTCATACTAAGTTTATTTCTGAATGGTAGTAATTTTATTTTCTCAATTTTTTATTTTAATAGTTGTATACTGTTGTTCAGCATGTGAAGCACTTTAATGATGTTGTAGAGTTTGGAGAGAATCAGGAATTTACTGATGATTTTGAGTACCTGCAGACTGGTTTGAAGAGCAGTCAGCCACTGAACACACGATGCCTTAGGTAATGAATACTATTACATTTGTTTATGTTTAAGTGCATGTTTGTCTATTTATTCCACTCTTTATTCTTCCTTATAGCATGCTTATTTTAGTGATTTATGTTTATTGTAGTATGTACAGTCAACTCCAAGAACACCGTTAGAAGTTGGTCCTGTTATATTTGATATGGAAATTAATTAACCCAGTTAAACATATCTTCTGTTGAAATTTTGCCATTTTAATAAGCTACATTTGAAATGTGTAATTGTCTCAGAAGGCATACTTAATCACCTCTATCTAAAATCATAACAGACAAATCATGCATCACACCTGCATCGACACCAACAGATTATAATAGAGTAAGAGCCTGACAGAGATGATGATA
Source organism: Erpetoichthys calabaricus (assembly GCF_900747795.2). Classification (NCBI taxonomy): domain Eukaryota; kingdom Metazoa; phylum Chordata; class Cladistia; order Polypteriformes; family Polypteridae; genus Erpetoichthys; species Erpetoichthys calabaricus. The sequence continues at coordinate 230,098,920 of NC_041395.2, read as the reverse complement.
CTGGTAAAATCCAAGGAGAAATTGGAAATGATGTGGTGAATAAAATTAGCCAAATTTAGAACAAAATAAAGTATTTGGAGCTTGCCTTAAAGATACGATTCATATCCTCACAACCTTCATCAAATAAAAAATATGAATATACACACTGCAGTCTGAATATAGATCTAGAAGGAAGAAATAAGATTGTGGCACTAAAATCTTGGGGAAGGTCTTGAAAAGCAAATCCTGAAATACAGTACTAGCTACTTGTTAGATTCACCAAACTATATGCATAGAGGGTCACATTTTGTATTGTAACTGAATATTGCTTTTTGTTTGCAGCTAGAGTCAAAGTAACTGTTACACCTGCACTCCCATATTTACACCTCTCTAGAGGTAATCACTCAATGTTGTGGAAAAAATTATGGAATCACCTTGTAATTTGCATTTCTAAAACAAAGTCTAAAAGCAAATTAGTCTGCAGTATAAACAGTCTAAAAGCAAATTAATCTGCAGTAAAAAGAAATGGCTAATAGACCACAAAAAGTTATTGGGCTTGGCTAATTGTAAGGTAATATGGTCCCAAAATATGAGTTGTCAATTGAAACTTTTGAAAGGATTATAAGAAGAAGACGTTTATAAGATTATAAGTAGAAAAGTCCAACACAAGGTGGCAAAAGATGTTGGTTATTCCTAGTCAGCTATCTAAAATTTAGTTCAGGTGTAAGCATGATGTCAAGATTATAAAGGGAAAACATACAAGTAGACCAAAGAAGATATGAAAGTATCTGTGTAGAGAACTCAGAAGTAATGTGCCTTGAAAATAGAAAATGCACAACAAAACAAATAAGAAACAAATGGTTGGTAGCAGGGATCCGTGTTTGTGATAGATTTGTAAGAAATTGTCTGCATGAAGTTAGATTTACATTTAGAAAAGCCAAATGAAAACCAGCACGAACACCTAAACAGAAGAAAAAAAGGTTGAAGTTGGCTAAAGAGAAGCAATCATGGAGTGTGGTATTTGGATGAAAGTGATGCTCAGTGATGAATCATGAATCTGCACTGGCCAAAGAGATGGTACTGTAGCATTTGTCTGGCGCTATTCTAATAAACCATTTAAAGATGACTTCCTGAAGAAAACAAGAAGTTTTCCCGACTCATTTATGATATGGGGTTACATGTCAGACAAAGAACCAGGGGAGGAAAATGGCATTAATTTAAAAAATGTTTAATTTGAGGTATGTTTCACAAAACTGGAATGTTCAGCAAATAAACAAAATTTGTGTTATATCTGTGATTTATTCGAAGCACTGTTTGATTTACTATGAAGTAAAAAAGCTGCGTTAATACCCTTAGTGTCGAGATTCCATAATTTTTGCCAGGTGTTGTATTAACCTCCTTAGCATTCGACCCAAGCTTCACGCAGACTGTAAAAGCAGCACCAAAAGCATTAGTCTCGAGTGTCACTTGGACAATGGTATAGATGTGTCTCACGTAAGACCTGATGATTTCTTGGGCTGTAAAAGTGCCAGCAGCGTTAATGTTGAGCGTTACTCAGGCAGAAGTACAGGCGTGTCTTGCATAAGCTTCAGGCCCGAGCGTTACCCATGGAATGGTGTAGACATGTCTTCTCCTAGCCTCATAATGGTGTCTTGTAAGAAACACCTCTCAACAGCAGTGATGACGAGGTGAATCTGTCTTCATGCAGTGAAAGTGAAACCAAAAGCAATTCTGATGAATTCAAAAGTGACTCTTGCATCACTCAAAAATGTGTACTAGAGAAGGCAAAAAAAAAAAAAACTTTTCAGATACTGGTACTAATACTGAGAATTTGAGTATCTGCTGACACCATTACCAATCTGACATTTTTTTTCTATTTTACTAAGCGTTAATTTGTGTCAGTGCACTTCATTTAAGATGGTGATCTAAAAGTACCATAGTCAGACTTCTCAAATAAAACAATTTACTACCCTACAAGGCGGTTAAATGCATCAGCTTATGACTGATGCAATACTGTTCCATTTTTTACTTAAATTAACTTTCACAAAAAAAATTAGTGAAGTCATAACAAAAACGTTAATTGTCTGTATTCCTTACTGTTATCAAAAAAAGTTTATATTCAGTTGCTTTAAAACATCAAATAAACTTAATCTGCACATGGATAGGTGCTTCAAGCAGAGAGACTTAACTAGCATTATTTTATTACTAACATTTTTGGAAAACTTATTTTCTTCAACCCTAACCCCTGTGGGAGTATGGCAGTCACCCACACCAGGTACTATTAACACTATACCTTAAGTAAATCATCATGCCCTACACATTCATCTCGTAGCTGGCTTCTTAATCCCATGTCATTAGGTGATATGAACTGTACATAATTCATCTCTAAGCAAATTGGTTGTGTTGGACAAATGCTTCCTTGCAGGAGTACTCTGTGAAACTCTTTAGTCTTTTTTAAGAGGACAGAAATAAATTGGAAACCAAGACGGTATCAGTTAATCACTGAAATTACCATAATAGATCAAGCATACGCCAGGTCTCCATATGAGGCACTTTATAGGGAAAGACTAGTTTTGCAATCAGAATTTAACTTCTTGACAACAAAAGAAATGGAACAGCTCATCTTTAACATGCCTGTCAGCATTCCCCTGTTGATCAAACACAGGAAGCTCTGCAGTCTACTTGTGACTTTATGCTATAGGAAGATAAGTAAATAAATCAAGGTAAATAGGTAAATAAGTGTTTTTATATAAAGACCATCAAAAAACATAATCTAAAACAGAACTTTGCACAATACCATGTCGAGCTCTGTAAGCTTTGCTGTTTCGTTGAAGGACATGCATGTGTTGGATGTCGCCCAACCTGTAGCTTCATCCAGGCGGTGCCATCTTTTGCCTTTATGCCTGGAGCAGTTGTGTTAGTGGACATTTCTTGTGGGGAGGGCTTCTGTTCTTTTTCTCTGATGTAGAATCCTCATCTGAGTTCACCTGTTATAGCAAGTCTGACAGCAGTGTCAGATTGGGGGGAGCATGAACTAAGTGTAAAAAAAAAAACCTTACAAGTACCATAAATTTACAATAGCTGTTACAGACTTGAATCAAATGTATGTTTTTATTGTATAATAGTAACAATAAGAGCAGCTTACTACTCAAAATGGCAATTCTAGGAAGTGCCCAGAATCAAACTGGAAACCTCTTGATTATGAGTCGGCAGTTCTTATCGCTGCACCACCCAAGCGGTCGTATCAGCGTTGTATTCTAACCCTTTTTTTTTTTTTTCTTCAGTTATATTCTTGAATAAAAGGACACACTTTTGTTATACTTGTACCTTTTGTGAAAGTATTTATTTGATATTTGGGCTTCAGTCTCGACACATTATCCACTTCATGTCAAAATTTTGTCATTAGTAGTATAACATGAAAAAAGTTTGTTTTAGGTATGTGTTCAATATTTCTTTCCTCACTTTTCATGTCATCCTACATTTACATAGATCGTTATAGATATGGAACACACATGAAATGCATGTGTTCCAAATAATATATTATTTACCCTGTACAATCCAGGCACCTCACACCCAGATAATTAACGAGGCTTGAGCTGGGAGAACTTTTTGTCCCAGTTGGTTTTGGCATTGATGGGATGGGATAGCATGCAGCTTGTGCTGATCAACACATTTACAAAACAAAAGACGCTGATGGAGAGGTGCAAAAGAATTTAAGGTGGCCCAGGATTGAGTTTTTTTTTTGTGGACTTCAGGTCTTCTAGTGTTAAAATTTTAACATCATTACGATAAACACAGAGACAAGGCATATAAGATCTTAGCTCAACGAATCCACAAGCAGGGAGTTTGCAATGCAGTAACAGAAATTACTAACATAGAAGGAGATAAAATCATTGACCATAAAAATATAACCCACAAACTTTCACTCTACTTCTCTGAAAAGGAGTGGAAGGCAGCCATGTATAGAATGCACTCTGGCTCCATATGCGCAAAGCATTCAGTCATTCAACTTAAAATATTTTATCAGTCACATTTATCTTATTTAAAATTGTGCAGGCAAATATTCAATCTATGAACTTTGCAGTCTAGCTCCAGCCTCACTGGGCCACATGTTTTGGGCATGCACCAAATTAACATCATTCAGCACAAAAATTTTTGAATGCCTGTCATACGACTGTGGTGTCACAATCACTTCTATCCCATTAACAGCTGTGTTTGGTGCACTCCCAGATGGGCTTAAAGTGGAGAAAGACAAATTGTAATTGTCTATACCACACTACTAGCAAGTAGACTTATCTTGCTCCGTTGGATGAATCCCACCCCACCTCTTTTAAGACAGTGGGTAACTGATGTTCAGTACTATTTGGGGGGGAAAAAATTAAATTCTAATTTAGAGGATCTGTTCAAAAATGCTTTAAATATGGCAGGATCTAATTAAAAAATACTAGAATAAGTGTATTGTGGGAGAAAAGGATATTCTCCCATGTGTGTTGTTTTAAGTTAGACATGATCATATAGAATGTCATTTTCTTCAAATACATTCAATAAAAAATAGCAGTCTCCTCAACTTTTTGCTTATTTCCCTGTATCTACACCTGATGTAATACTGGCTAGTATTAAGGAAGATCTAAAATAGAATTTCCATATTCTTTTTAAAAATAATTACCATTTATTGAGCTTAGGGAATAATGGCAGAGTGATGTTTTTAATCAAAGTAAATAAGGAATGTAATTCAGCCATTCATTAAAAAAAAATACTCTTAAATGTGTCACATGCTCACCACAATTCAATTAAAAATTTCAGTCTCATTTTTTGTTGAAGTTTGTCTGAAATGTACACAAGCCATTGTCCAACCTAGAACAATGTTATTCAGTATATCACTAGGCCAATTGTTTTTGGAATGCCTTGCACATATTCCAGAATTCTTGCCCAATCTGGTTTATTCTTTGAATAGCCTTGGGTTAGAAATCACTCCTACCACCTTAATAGTAATATTTAAAGAAAAATCAGATATGTTGAATGTGTGCTATGAAAAATCTGTTGTAATATCCTATACCATAGTACTTGGGTGACGACTTGTTTTGCTGTAATGGAAAAATCCCAACCCACCCTGTGTATTTCGGTGGAAAACCAATGTTCTGTATCATAAATCTATCTCAAATAAGGGAAAAATGTAATTATCTTGAAGATTGCATATTCTTAACTTTTTCAGAACTACACAAGTCCTCATTAATTTAATTCCAGTGTAAACATGCTGAGCCCATATTTAACTTTTCTGTTCTACTTGCTGTTTTATTGTATACAAAGAACTTTTATATTTGACTTTGTATTTGGATTGCTCTCATTTTTGGGTGGGTAATACATGATTTTTTTTTTTTAATTGTTTTCACAATATATGGTGCTTGCTAAGTTTTCATTTTTTGATTGAGTTGCATGCTGTTATAATCGTCCGAGAAGCCAAAAAATAACTACTGGGTGTCGTACAACATCAGTTTTTTTAAAAAACTAAATAAAGCAGCATTTGCTTTTAATCAATGTACAGTTTAAACACGTGGAGTTCTTGTTTGGCTTGGACTGTCATTTGGAACTATATAAAACACATACTGTGTATATTTAGCAGTACCTGTTCAGTCAAATATTTATGTTTGGTAAATATATGCTAGTTTTGTATGAATATTTGACTATGCATTATATCTGTTGTATCCCGTTATTTTCCAACTAGCAGTTTCATAAACTTGTTACAACTGTATAAGATTTGTGCTTAAAGTGTAGTTTGTGAACATTGTGGTTTTTTTTTTTTTTTTCCTTCATAGTATTATCAGCCTGGCTTCAAAATGTGCAATGCCTAGTTTCAGAATGCACCTAAGGGCCCATGGGATGGTAGCTCAGGTCTTTAAAACACTGAATGATGCTCCACAACATCCAGTAAGTTTGCTGTGATTGCTTCTGATATAAATACTAGAATAGTAATATTCTTGTAAAAAGTTAAATATTTGTACACAAGTATTTTCATTTTTGTAATTTTTTTTTTTCCCGTAGAATCTAGCTCTGTGCACTGCTTCGCTGATGTATATTTTGAGCAGGGATAGGTTAAATATGGATTTAGACAGAGCAAGCCTGGACCTTATGATCAGGTTACTTGAGTTGGAGCAAGATTCATCTGTCACCTTTCAACTTAATGAGAAAGAAATTAATAAAGTTAAAGAGAAGATTCGTAAGCTCTGCGAAACTGTACACAACAAGCATCTAGATCTTGAAAACATTACGGTAAGAAATTTGTGGGTTTTTTTTGTGTTATTTAGATAATTGAGTTGCTATTATGGGTAATGTTTTTTCTTTAGATTGTTGTCTAGGGGTTTCCATCTAACTTGGTCTCTTAATTACAAAATGTGTTGAATAAAGGTAAATTGTGCAGTTACACAGTTGTTGTATATATTCACTCAAAGCTGAACTTTCACATGATATAGTCTAGTGTGTTGCCTACAAACCAGAATATGAGATATATGAGTACACCCCACTTGAAAAATTTAAGGTTTTTATTAATCAGTTAACATCAGTACAGTTACCAGAATTTTTATTAAACATGTTTTATTAACAACATGAAAGCTTGGTTATGAACATCATTAGGAAAAAAATTTATTTTTTTCAAATAAGGTGTTGCAAATGAGGTGAAAAACTCAATAGTGTTTTGCATAAGTATTTTAATCCTCTATGCTTTGGAAGCTCCAGCTTTACACAAATAAGTTAATCATAAACAACACAAAGGTAACAGTCATTTGACCATATTTAAGCAAAATTAGGCACTATTTGAGTTCTTTATATTTCTCTGAATATAAAAAGCTCTCTTTGTAAGGGTCATAGTCTGAATTTGTTCAATAATCACTGCAAAGTGAAGACAAAGGAACATTCTGCTGATGTGAGAAGCAAAGTCATTGACATGCATAAGGCAAAAAAACTGAAGAGTTTGAATGTCTTGTTAAGCACTGTTGGATCCATCATCAGAAAGTAGAAGGTTCATCACTGCACCCAGGCAAACAGGCCATCCCTGAAGACTTCGACTGGTGAGTGAGGATACTAAAAATCCAACAGTCACTCTCAAAAGTCTGTAGTCCTCTTTGGCTGGAGCTGGAGTGAATATGCATGGGTCCATAATACCAACAGGAGGAGAAGAAGGTTAGGAGCATGCGCTGATACAGCTCATTGCCGCACCGACCACATGACAAACCAACTCAGAATCCCAGATTAGGACTCGAATGCAGCCATGCAGTGAGTGACACCTCAGCACCACACAGCCTACATGAGCTCTACATAAAATGGACTTCCATGGAAGGGTAGCAAGACAGAAGCCATTCTTTAAGAAGTTCCATATATGGCATTTACTAAAAAGCATGAGAGAGCTAAGATGTGGGAGAAATAGAACTTTTTGGTCAGACTTTAAAGAGCTGTGTGTAGCATAACACTAACGCTGTCCATACCTCAAGAAACGCCATACCTACAGTGAAATATGGTGGAGGCAGTCTTATGCTATGTGGACGTTTTTCATGTAGTGGTACTGGGAATCTTGTCAGAGTTGAAGGGACAGTGGATTGACATAAATACTGCACAGTGCTGCAGGAGAAATTGTTCCAGTCTGCCATGAACCTACAGCTTAGGAGATTAATTTTTCAACATGAAAATGACCAGTATTAGGCCAAAGCAACACTGTAATGGCTCAGAAACAGAAAGGTGAATGGAAATGGCCAAGTTAAAGCCCTGAACTTAACCTTGAGAATCTGTGGTACTAATTGAAAACTGTTGTCCAGAGGTGCCATCCCACCAACTTACATAATCTCTCCAAATTCTACCAAGATGAATAGGGAAGAATCACTCCTGAACAATGTGCAATACCGGCACATACACATCTCAAAATAATTAAGGCTATTATTGCAGTTAAAGGGTTCTCAACAGAAGTATTAATGTGTATGGCTTGAATACTTATGAAAACACTAACCTTTGAGTATTTCTTCAGTTAAATATCTACAGAAAATTATTTATTTTGACTTTGGAAATGCTATTGTTACAACATAAGAGTTCACATTAAAATACTGAATGGATAAATATCTGTATACATCTTTTGTCATGCAAAAAGACCTTCAAGGGGATTAAATACCTTTGCTTGCCACAGTATGTCTTCTTGAGTCATGGGAAACAGTCACCCCCAGTTTTGCTTTCTACTTCTTTAACTGTGTGAACTTGCATGGCAAATTTCCACAACTCTCCTTGTCACAAAATTCTCACATCAAGGTTTTAGCTTCCATGGTCAGTCTTGGATGTCTTGGAGAGCTTGCCGCAAGTCCATCCTTTTTGAAAATCATTTTTGCTACTGTGTTTCCTACTGGTTAGCAATGTTTTACTAATTTTCTTGTAGCCTTTTTTTGTTTAAAGAAATGCCTCAAGTTTTGTGACATTTCTCTTCCATGTGGTGTCATTGATTTCATTATTGAGTGGCAGAGGATTTTATTTAACTGACACTTCAGAGTGGTATTTAACTGGTTGTTAATTGTCGACAATTTAGCAGACTACTCCATGTTGAATTCCTATTAGCATCAAGTGTTACTCCTAAGACATTCTTTGGGTTGTACTCATTTTTGTGCCATGGCCTTCAATCATTATGTTAAATTCTGATTTTGTTTTTTGTACAGACAAATCTCATTTGCACCAGTAAATCAGATTTGCTGGACTGTTTTATAGTATACTAGCCAACCCGCGGCGTAACATACGCCGCATAATTACGTATTGATGGGTGAACACTTGCTGAACGACACAGTTGTCCAAATGGGGTGGGTTTGTGGATTCCACTGTGAGTGAATGAAAAGATGGACCTCTGGAGAGAGCAACATACAATTGTCCGTGACTGAAAGCGGGATCGTCTGTGACAATGGAGGCCACGCTGGTGAAAGTTATTTTGTCGGTAGGGATAAGTTTCAGCACTTGTTCATTAAGGTGTAGCGAGTCTTCATTGTTGACGCTTAATATAGCTTGTGTACTGAGTTGTTCCGGATTCACAGTTGAGAAACACTTTTTTAATGTCTTTTAAGCACAGGGAAAAAAATTAACGTGAAACATCCGTAATGTATTTTGCCACCAAGAAAAGTAACATTGCAACAATGCACGCTACGATCCGATCGCTGTAAACAGAAGTGAAAACAAAATCGAGGCCGGTGCATTCTTTAACTGCCTTGTAGCGCAATGATAGTGCTGCTGTTTTGCAGTAAGGAGACTGTGGAAGATTTTGGATTCGCTTCCCGGTTTCTCCCTGTGTGGATAGCGCTTTGAATACTGAAAACACCGGTATATCAATGTAATGAAGTATTATTATTCTTATGCGTCCAGCGCTCTCTCTCTTGCGCGCCTGTATGCGTGTATGTGTGTGTCGCTCGCTCTCTCTCGCTCGCTGCACGTGTTCCTGCAGGCATACCAGTAAGTGAATGAAAAGATGGAACTCTGGAGAGAGCAACATACAACTGTCCGTGACTGAAAACTGGTTTTGGCAGATACATGCACATCTTTTTGAAAGTTTGGCCCTGTGCCTTATCAATTGTCATCGCAAAGGCAAATCTAACAGGAAATTGTCTTCGTGTTAAAGTAAAAGGCAAATTATCCGCGACAAACAAACTGTTTTACACGCTGCATACCAACCCACGGCGTAGTATACGCCGCATAATCACGCTGCTTTTTTAATGTTTTTTAAGCAGAGGGAAAAAATGAACATTTGCAAAATCCGTAACGCCGCTTTCAGTAAGTACAATGCACACGCGTTTAATTTGTTAGCCACTTTTTGCCACCCGTCTTTTCTGGTTTGGGCTGCTTTTTAAGTGTTACCACTTTTGCATATTAAATCTTGAAATCCTTCGAGTAACTAATTAACTAACACCCACCCACCCAGCTTGTGAGAAAAAAATGTGCCCATTCTTTCATCATTTTGTTGCAGCCTATCAAAGACTTGCTGATCATGTTTTCTAGACTCAATATACAGTGGAACCTCGGTTCACGACCATAATTCGTTCCAAACCTCTGGTCGTAAACCGATTTGGTCGTGAACCGAAGCAATTTCCCCCATAGGATTGTATGTAAATACAATTAATCCATTCCAGACCGTACGAATTGTATGTAAATATATATTTTTAAAGATTTTTAAGCACAAATATAGTTAATTACACCATAGAATGCACAGTGTAATAGTAAAAACATTGAATAACACTGACACAAACACCCATGCTACCTGCTTAGCTGCATGGGCAGGCTCTCCCTCTCTCAGCAGCAGCCTCCCCAGCCAACCCCCCCCCCCCCCCCCCCCCCCCCCCCCTCTGTCTCTCTCTCTTTCTCTCTCAGCAGCACACGAGCCTCCCCAGCTTCCCTCCCTCTCTCTCTCAGCAGCTCACGAGCCTCCCCAGCTTCTCTCTCTCTCTCTCTCTCTCTCTCTCAGCAGCTCACGAGCCTCAACAGCGCAGGAGCCTCCCCACCCCCCTTTCTCTCTCTCAGCAGAGCCTCCCCAGCCCAAAGCAGCGCGGGAGCCTCCCCAGCCCCCCCCCCTCTCTCTCTCTCTCTCTCTCTCTCAGAAGCACGCAAGCCCTCTCTCTCTCCGTAACATTGCAGCAGTTGTATAAACACTTTTTTTTTTTTTAAATGAGTTTTAAGCACAGAGGGAAAAAAAGGAACATTTGAACAAATCCGAACTTTATTTAAATGCCAACCAAAATAGTAACATTGCAGGAGTTCACCATTTTTAATCAGGCAATTGACAGTAGTGGAGTCAGGCACAGAGAAGGTCAGCTGCTGAGAAAGCGTCTCGACTGTTGCAGGGCGGTGAAGCAGGTGAGACGCTAATGAAAAAAAGGCACAGGGCTTATTGGTTTTTAAAGACTGCTTCCTTCATTGTGTTTTAACCTCAGTTTTAAAGGATTGCGCGGCTCTCTCTGTCGCGCTGCCTGTGTGTGCCTCTGTCTCTCTCTGGCGCTGCCTCTGTGTGAACCAAGGTTCCACTGAGGTTGACTAATGAAAAGTCAACGTGGCTCAGAGCTGCAAGTGAACTGTGGCACAGACAAACAGAAATGACGGCATGTTTTCCGAGGCGTCATGTCCGAATTGGTGGGAGTGGCTCTGTGATTTTTTTTCGTCGTATCCAATGGTCTAAGAGTTGGTGGGCGTGGCTCCTTCCTGCGTGCGCCATTGGCGTCTTACTTGTCGGCGGTTTAGTGAATCCACGCCCCTTCCGGCGTGCTTTCCATGGGTGGCTACTTGTCTTCCGGCTTAGTGAATTATATATATATAGATGATCCCATAGAAAGTATTAATTGTATAGGGAAATTGATGATTTTCTGAGTAATGTTTATACTTATTTATGTAGATTATAGTATTTGAAAAAGGTGTTTGTGAAACAGTAGCCTTAAAAATTTACATATAGCTTTACTTCAATGTGGTTAAACTTCTGCTTTCACAAAATGTTTTCAGTATTTTGAGTTATCCATATGAATGTAATTGTGATTTTACTTTGTTCAGTTTTTAAAGGAAAGTACAACTGTTTTAGTGCAACTAGAGTTGAAGCTTTCATGTAAACAAAGAATATAGATAGTCATTGTTACTGATATTCTACTGTATAGTAATAGTGGTATGGTGCAATGGTATGGAAAAGTCCACAAATTAAGTACTTACATCAAGGCAAAAGGGCACTGCATTGCATACTCATTCACACAATTAATGTGGTCAGTTTAATGTGTTGAAAAATATTGTTGCATCCAGGGCAGGCAACGAGGCAATCATCTCATACTGATGTTCATTTTCTTGATTTATACATAATGATTTACAGTAGATATAGGGTAGTGGTAGGAAAGGGGGAGGCAGGTGTATGTTTATTGCATTCTTGGTGCAATGCTAGAGAAAGTCTCAAAGATAAAAATTGCACTCTTTCATTTCATGTTTCTGTACGAAGATTGAAAGTGTCAAACCACCTAAGTTCAAAATAAGTTATCCTTGAGTGCCACTGAAACCAAAATAAATCTCTAGTACTTCTGTATCTAACTTGCCAGTCTGCCAGCCAACTTACAGAGCTGTCTGTCCTAATATAATGACAAAATTTTGTGAAGTAGAAGTGTAATGCTTATCTCTACCTATTATTCCTGTTTGTAGTATCTTAGGTAACTTATGCAAAGAATGCCACATAATCATCCAAGAATACACAGTGTCAGTTTTTAGGTGAGATAGTTGCCACAGAGAACTTTTTGCTTGCCAGAAGCAAATGTATATAGCAGTGTTTTCCAACACACTTTTTGTAACCCAAGAAATCACAATTCACACCATGATTCTAGCAACTGCAAAAACATTAAATGTCATATACGTGGTAACGTATGGCAAAGCAACCATTTCAGTACACATATATATTTTACCTCATACAGTACACCCCCAAAATTCAGACTCCGCTTAATACATTACCTAAAAATAGTGTAAAGGTAAACCTGTATACTGTACTGCTATGTCTCCCACGATGCTGGAATGTAAAATACCGATGTTACCACTATATGTACTGTAACTAATGCAAGCGCGTTTCAATTTCCAGAAGCCTTAGACGGTGCAGCTCGTTTTGCCGGCATCTTGGGGCTTTAAACGTTAAACTGCCACATACTTGGGGGGTTAATGCATCCCTGGACGCCAAATACTTTTTTGCTGCACTTTAAGTAAATGTCACAATTAAAGAAAAGTGAAAATTTAACGGAACTCTTTTTTTTCATGCAAAGAGCATCACAATTACTGCAACACTGATCATTTTACACACTACTAATGAACTGCAAAAATAATTTTAAAAACTACTGGAACAATATGTACAAAGTGCAACTGACGCCATGGATGTAAATCACTGAGCCAACTGCGCTTAAACCGGCTGCAAGCAAGCACACAGAGGTAAGCACTGATGCTGGCAGGCTAGTCTTAGTGCAGCTTGGGTCACAAAATTGCACACAAATACAGGAGATTGTAGAGACAGGAACTTTATTTAAACATTTCAAACCATGTCTCTTTCAGAAGTAAAAGGTGCTAAGCATGCAGTTAATGATTAAATAATAGACAAACATTATAGGGGAGCTTTGAGCGCTTTGAGTAGTGAGAAAGCGCTATATAAATGTAAAAAATTATTAATAATTATTATAATTACAACCCCCAACAGTAGAATGTCTGGGGGAGGAGAGAGAAACAAAGCAATCAGCCAAAAAGGACAGGCACTGTTTAAGCTTTTAAGTAAGCGTAGCATCGCGTGAGAAGCCGCAATCGAGAAGATGGTGATTGATTTATTTTTATGGTGGAGATTCCAGCCTTGACCCGACGCGCCGACTCAGAGACAAAAACAAAGCAAACTGGTAATCAAACAGCAAATAAAAAATGGAATGAAAACAAATGAAATAAGAAAACGATGATACCACCCCTGTTGCAATCGAGAAGATGGTGATTTATTTATTTTTATGGTGGAGATTCCAGCCTTGACCCGACGCGCCCACTCAGAGACAAAAACAAAGCAAACCAGTAATCAAACAGCAAATAAAAAATGTAATGAAGACAAATGAAATAAGAAAACGACAATGCCACCCCTGTTGCCCTTACGGCTATTACACATTAAATACAACAAAGCACAAACAAAACACAGAGTAAATCATGAAAAAGTTCATGAAAAATGGCAACGGATGAAATGTAATGATGAAAATAGGTAGTCCAGAGATCTGCACGTTGAATGGGAGTGTAAAGATAGTCCTACCAGTAGTTCCTGAAATGAAGATGGGTGGATGGGTTCAAGAGCGCTCCTTTCTTTGCAGGATGGCCATGAATCCACTTATAGTCCTCATGTACACAGGCAGACAATCCAGACGCACAAAATGATCCAGGACAAAATTAATAAGTACAGGTAACCCAACAGAAGGCAGACAGGCAGGAACTTGAAACACAGATTAAAAAAATGGTTTTTTTTTTTGCTTTTGGTCACCGGCCCCCTTTTTAAAAGCCGCGCTGACATCTTTTTGACCTCAATAGCCCCAGCACCCTCAGCAGAAGACCAATCAGAGCCACTGCAGGGACTACTGGGAGTTGCAGTTTCAAATTATATTGGATACTTTCACCATCCCAAGTCGCGTTTTTTTCTACAGCTGCTTCCTGTTCTTTCTACAGTACAGTATTGCCAAGAAAAAAGCCATAAAAATTGTGGAGGATATTTGCGGTTTCCACTAACGATTATTAGTTAGGTTCTAAGGAAAAATCCGTGAATGACTGAGGCCGCGAACTCTGAACTTCGTGGAGGTCTACTGTACATACACTCCTAGTCACAAGTTTTAGAAGTTTCAGCGGTTTCAATTTAAAGTTTAGGTTAGCAAAACCTAATAAAAAAGGAAATTTAAGAATATTACAAATGGGTCTTCTTCGGGGAACAACTAATTAGTTACAACTTGCAGATGTTCTGCAGCAATTAAGTTAAATTAAGCCTTGCAAGTTGAAGCAAACAGTTTGCACACATGTCCCAACTTCAGTTGTTTACTTAAAAACCCTCTGTCTGTCTCTTAAAGCAGAGTTGGAACAGACTGTTTTACTACACCATTCGAAGCACTACTTGGACAAGATTCACAAGCTACTAAAACCTTTTATATGGTGTTGCACATTGATAGTTTGTGTTAGCAACATACAATCTTCAAAGCAAAGGACATAGAGCCAATGAAACGCAAGAACTTTATGGATGATTTAACAGCTCAGTTATGTGGTTTGTCTCGGTAAATTCCTCCCACCCAGGCAGACTCTCCTTGTATGTTTGTTGCAGTTTCAATTACAGTTTCAATCGTCATTGGTCCCAGAGCAAAGGCTGCATCTGGGAGAAAGAAATGCATTAACTGCATGCAGGAAACTCCTTGGTAATGCAAGGAGTGTAATATGTGCTACTTTGTCTCATTCTCAACAGGAACTTTTTTTGATGAGTGTGACACATTTTTCTTATATAAGAAATGTACTTACAGTAGTTTTGTGTGGAAAATATTGAGCCATATTGAATAACATGCTGAAGGCATGCCTTAGCTAATTTATTGTTTGTCAATGTTTTGTATTTTTTCAATAGTGAATTAAAAATTAAAAACAAGTTTGTTCAATTTCATTACAACTTCTGCTGAAAAAAAACCTTAAATTTCCAGCTTCAAACAAATTGGACAATTCTAAAACATTTTAAAGGGTTAAAAGTCCATTATGTTTGTGTTTTCCATGTTAGTTTTTCCCATATTCCCTATTGTGGGTTCGCTTCCCGGTTCCTCCCTGTGTGGATAGCGCTTTGAGTACTGAGAAAAGCGCTATATAAATGTAATGAATTATTATTATTATTATTATTTTATTATTATTTTTTGTGAAGTTTTAAAGCTGCATAATTTATAAAATGAGTTTCAACAATTTACTTCTATAGCATGTTTTTATATAAAAAACTAGCTCAAACTACTTTAATTACTTTTTAATTTTTTTTTCTTTGATAAGACCAGGAATGAATAAATGCCATACCAAAATTAGTAACTGAAATAAGTTGGTATGCACTTACATAACACACATAAAAGTCATAGATAAGTCCTTATTCATAGATTCATTTTCAAGTCTTTATTAAGTCCAATACTATTGTCAGGTGACCAGGGAGGGCAGGAAAGGGGGTGGGGACCCTCCAGGGGTGCGATGCTGGGGGATAAAAAAAAAAAAAACTATCTACATAGGCCCCAAAGCCAAAGAACTGCCCAGTCCCTACTGGCCATTCTACCCAACATGAATTTAATTAGTTCCAGTTGTTTTTAAGCTTCATCTTAGAATATTTGATGCAGTGGGTCTTGTTAAGAGTTGGAGTGTCCTTTCTTTTGATCATCACAGATGGGTACATAGTGCCTTGATTAGGTGGTGGTAGTGAAAAACAAAAAGAATGCAGTGAAAAGCAGATTTTAACAATGCAACTTAATGAAGAATAGGAGATTTCTATGCATATATAATCTAAAATTAGAATTAAGTTATAGCTGTGAAAAGACAAATGTGTTTTTTTTTTTTTTTGTTTTTTTTTAAATGATTCAATGTATTAGCCTGGTGTATCTCTTATCGGTAAAATATTCCAGTTATTTTGTGCATAACGACAAAAGCTGCCACATAATTTTTAAACTTGGCTCTTGAAATAATAAGCAAATCGCTATTAGAATATCTTAAGTTTACGACTGGGAATGTGAAGGGACAAATATTCAAAAAAACAGGAGGAGCAAGATTATTTAGAACTTAATACACCATCAATAGTATTTTAAAATCAATTTAAAGGACACAGGTAACCAATGTAATGATGCTATAACTAGCGAGATGTGCTCAGATTTTCTTTTCCTGGTTTAAGATATTCCTTCTGCATTCCCATAACATACAGTAGTCCTGCTACTTTTTCAGTGTTCTGTGGTTCAATGTCTTTTCTGCCTAATTGTGAATTTTGTTTTGTCTTTTTGTTTCTAGACAGGACATTTAGCAATGGAGACATTACTATCCTTAACCTCTAAAAGAGCAGGTGATTGGTTCAAGGAGGAGCTTCGGTTATTGGGAGGCCTGGACCACATTGTAGATAAAGGTACATCCATACCTAAGGAATTGATTTGCTTTAGTTAGAGAGCGGTTCCAAATATTTGTATGTATATGTAATACTGCTTAGATATTTTTAAAATACTACATTTTGTGATTGTTATACCAACCACAATTGCAGGTACTTGTATATTCAACAGCGAAAACACTCTTGTATTATTCATATATAGTGTAAGTTTTCCCTTAATTAACCTTTTCTAAAAATATTTCTAGCCACCTGAACTGACTTTATCTCAGATGTGGTGTTGGCTCTGGAAGCTGACTGCAAATATATTAAACATTTATTCTGATAGCAAGTGTATTAAACATATATTCTAATGAATGACTTCTTCTGTTCATGGTACAGTTGTCAGTTTCACTCTTATGCATGAATGCAAGATTTATTACTAATCATTTTAGTTAGCAGTTGTCCTTCTTTGGGATTGTGCGTTTCTGATCCATGGTAGGTTCTTGTCTTTCGCCTAATACTGCTGGGATAGGATTTGTCCTCTTTGCAGACATCGGTTAAGCATGTTAGAAGATGTTATGTTAAAGGTTAAACATTCTTAAATTTATTGGTTATTTTTTTGTGATCAACTTTTTATTAAGCAAAAACTAATTGACTGGAATAAACGGACCTAACATGCAAAGTAATGTCTTGAGCCAGGGGATCGTTTAGACCTAGAGAGGTCTAAAGTAACAAAGGGATACCTCAGGAAAGAAAAGACTGGGGGCAGTGCTAGAACATGTGGAGAAAAGTGCCTGATAAACCAAGGGAACATAATTGACAAGAGAGGATCAGCAGTGAGGTCCATCAGAAACCGCTTGCGTGGAGCAGGATAGTCTGTGTAGAATATAGATCTGGGTGTGCTGGTAGTTTGGGTTTATTGAACAAAACCTTTCTTTGGATAGAAATGTGTCCCATGAAAGAGGTGAAGGGAGAGAAGAAAGGTCTCTGGAGCAAAGAGAAATCAAGGGCAGAGGTTTATAGGATATTTTGCACAGTAAGGACTAGAGGGTAGACACAGGTTTTTTATTGGGAGAGAAAGAACAAGACAAAGAGTACAATGAATGTTAATGAGTGTTTTGGTGGTGGGGGGGGGGGGGGGTTCAGGGAACTTCCACATGTCTTAAGGAGCACTGATCGGAGTTGAAGTTGGAAAGCACTGATCAGAGTTGAAGGTAGAAAGTTTATCTCGTATATTGATCTTTTGAAGCACATTTTATCTTGTCTTTTGATATTACCTTTGAGCTTTCTTTTTACTTTCTAGTATACGAAGTATAGGGAAAGTGTTGAAATCCTCCAAAAATTCCATTTCTAGATTTTGATGAATCTCGACGTTTTAGACCACCCTGAGTCCGAAAATACCATTTTTGGAATTATGTCTGTGTATGTGTGCTTGTATGTAAACATGATTCATGCAGCTGCAGAGTCCGATTTATCCAACTTTACTTTTATAATAATTGTTCAGTATATTATTTATTTGATTTGGTTTGTTGTAGATGGTTCTTTAGTGTACATAATATAAACATATAATCATTGTCTTAATGGTTTACTCATCAATTATCCATCCCCATATCTGAGTATACAAGAAAGTCTAGGGGAGACCACTCCCTATTTTTTTTTTTTTTTTTTTTTTTTTTTTTTTTTTTTTTCTTGTTCATATCACAAGGACAGTCAGACTTTTCTGCCTGTCATTCACTAATCAGTAACCCCTCATTTGAGCCTGCTTACCATGGCCACAAATATGTTTGAAGGGGTGCAGAACTTTTATTGACATCAGCTAAAGAAAAGTCTTTTGTAAAAAGCGTAGGTAGGTTCAGTGTACCTCAGTGAACTTGATACCTACTGAATGTGTCTGATACAATATTTCAGTCCTTGGACAGTGGGATATACTGTAAGTTATTTACCTCTGATAACTACCTGTAATTTAAAGTCATGCCTTTAATATTTAGAAAGGTTTGCTTGAAAATAATCTGAAAGCTTTTTATTGGTAGTCTTATAAAAATCCTAATATTTGATGCAGTTATCTAGCACAGCCTGAAATAATTCACACATTTTTTTGAAATGTTTTTGCTGGTAATCAGATTTGATCCAAAAAGATTTCTCAGTGGCACTTCCACCCCCAACTGGGTAGTTCTGACAATGTTATGCTACGGTTACTACACACTTATGAAACAATGGCTAAAATCGGCTTAATCAGTAAGAAAATCTCTGTTCATGGAATGCTGAGTAAGTTGAACCATTGGAAGGTTACTTGGATTGAACTGATTGGGATGTTTTTAAAGATGTTTGTTAAAACATTAATGAGGTGACTAACACTATGTTCTTTGAAGATGTTTGCATTTCCAGCAAAACTATTGCAATTTACAACATTGGAATGTGACTGTCTAGGTTGGCTTTATGCTCTTTGGCAGCTTCTGGGTGCCACTTGAACCTGGAACCGTTAATACCATTCCCAAGGATGAGCCGCAGCATGTAAGGATGCATACAGTCAAGAGGTGGTGTACTCGTTCAGGTGCTTTTATTTTCAAGTAATAGTGTCTAAAGTGCAGTGCTTGAATTCTTCAGTAAATAAATAATACAGAATAAAAACCAAGTTAAAAGTGAACATTGTGGATGCTAAAAAGTCCAAAGTCAGATAATAAATTTTCCATTAAAGTTGAGGTTAAAAATCAAAAGATGAAAAATATCCTTTAAAAATGCAATCCTAGGTATGGTGCTCTCTCTCCAAAATTGACATCTCCTCTGCCTTATTCTAGATAGGGCCCTGCAGCGTGAGAAGTCTTCCAAACAAGCACAGTTAACTATTAAAGCTTGGCTTGGGTCCCTAATACCAGTCCAGTGTCACCCTGCTGAGTCTTGCTTATACTTGTGCTGTCATTCACGAGTGCAGAGTTCCTCCAGCTGTTCAATGTGCTTAACCCAAGCGACTTCTATCCCTCAGGCGCTGGCCTGATTGGTTCCTTTGAGGCCACTGCCAACTGCCTGCCTTCAGTCCTGTAGCACCAGCTCCTCTGTGATCCTACTCTTTCTTTGCTTTAGTTTAATTTTTTCCTTTAACCTCCTATCTCTCATATTTCTCTCCTGCTCTAGCGTCCCAAAGTAGTTTAAAAGAAAGATGAAGCACAAGTGCATTAATCATGAATCCAGTGCTAACGAGGAAACATGTTAATCCTATATGTGTGCATGTGTATGCAGGATTTCCCATTCCCACATCCGCGTCTAGAGCCGCTGCACCACTCTACCTATGCTCCACGCAAATACTTGAGCATCCAGATAATTTATTCATTTAAAATGCACATGCCACAGACCCTGTATATCACCTGGAAAGCAGTGGTTCACCAAAGAACTAAGGATTCTTTGTCAAGCAAATGAAGCAAGCAAAAATTAGTGACAAGGATACTAATTAGCAGCCCATGAATCTGCTAAACAATGCAGTCACATTTATTAAATGGACACGCAAAAATAAACTGGAACTTCAGTTTTCAGCCAGCAATAGCTCCTCTTTATGAAGAAGCCTTCAGTGTGCTACTAACTGTAAAAAGATTTCTCCATGTCTGAAAGCTGTTTGCAAGAAAGACCTGCAAAAAGTCTGCTGCTCCTGATTCAGTCTCACGTGAAAGAATTAAACACTGTGCAAGTCAACTTGCTGCTTTCCTTACTGATGTTTTTAACCAGTCCCTTGCAATGTGTACTTTTCCAGGTTGCTTTACATCTTCTGTTATTGTTTAAGTTGCAAAAAATGATTCAATAAGCTGTACCTAAACAATTACAGGCCTATTGAACTTCTATGAGTGCTAATGAAAGTGTTTGAAAGTCTTAAATCTGTTACTGCTGCTAATCTTGACCCTCTTCAGTTTGCATATAAAGCAAATGGATCTGTGGACAGTGCCAATAACAAGGGCCTTCACTTTGTGCTAGAGCATCTGGACTGTAATGGAACTTATGCCAGAATACTTCTTGTATACTTCAGTTCAGAATTTAACATCATTGTCCCCAAACTGTTTTTAACTAAATATCTACAAACTGAACCAAATGCCTCCACTTGTAAATGGATTTACAGTTTTCTGATAAATCAGAAACAGTACATTCGGATGTGCTCCCACTTCTGACTTCCTCTGTATTAGCATAGGTGCCCCCAGAGCTGTGTACCCCCCTACTGTATTGCCTGTGCATCAATGGACCTATTGACCCTAGAGTAAAAATCATTAAGTTCACTGATGATGCCACCATTATTGGACTTATCACAATAGTAATGAAACCAGGTTGCTCAATACCACCAATGTAGTGGACAGAGGTAATTGACTTTTGCAAACAGCAGTAACAACCTCTCCTACTAGAAATTAATGATTCTGATGTCAATATGGTAAAATCGTTCAACTGTTTGAGTACAACTGTCACAAATACTCTCAGCTTGATCATTAACACATCTTCCATTACAAAGAAGGCTCAGCAGCGGTTGTAGTTTTTACGTAAACTGAAGAAATTAAATATTTCTCAGCCAATCCTAGTATAATTTTACAAGGCCATATTTGAAAAGGTGATCACATTCTGCATTGTTTTATGGTGTAGCTCAGCAGCAGTCCTATCGAAAAATAAAGTACAGCGTGCTGTGAGGTCATCTGAGAAAATTATTGTTTGTTCCTTCTTTTGCAGACCTGTATGTATCTAGTATCACTAACCATATCAAAAGGATCACAATGGACTCATCCTTCCCAATTCTTCTCTTTTCCCAAAATCTCCCCTCTGGATAAACACTTTAGGTCAATTAAAACTAAAAGACACCTCAACAGTATCTTTCCCAGAGCGATAGCCCTCAAAAAACAGTAATTTAGCCTGTCTTCCTCGCTTACTAATGTGTTACACGCATTGTCGCAATAACGAGACATTACACAGATAGATTTGGGGCAGCCACCCGTATAATGTGGTATCCTGGCTGCAAAGTCGTTTGTTCAATAAAGAGCACTGATGTGCATACAACAGAGTCCAAAACAAGACTGACACATAGGGGAAACGGTTAGACTTTTAAAGGGGAAGACAGGAAGTGAGGTCATATGGGTCTGGCTCAGGTTCATCTGCCATTGGTTCAAGCCCGGAGGTGACATCACAGGGGCCAGATCCGGTAAGGTCTTCTTCCATTGGCTCGGTCCCGGAAGTGACGTCATGAGAGCCAGGTGAGGTCTCCCGGGAATGGTCTACAGGCAAGGGAAAAAAAGAATCAGTGCACTCTGCCACATCCCGGCATGCCTCAGAACTGCCTTCCCTCGAGCCCTTTAGCTGCCTCCCATGCGCACGTGTGTGACAGCATCTTCATACAATATATGAGATATGTATAGTATATATACATGTGTGTGTGTGTGTGTGTGTGTGTGTGTGTGTGTATATATATATATATATGTGTGTGTGTACGCACTTTAACTCACACTTTCATTTTTACATCATTTATTATTGCACAGTTTTTCAACTGTATATAAAGTGTGCTCTTTAACTTATTTGTATGTCATGTTTTCTGTTATAAGCAGCTCCAGTGATACCAAGCTAAATTCCAGTACATTAAATGCTGGCACATTATTCTGATTTTGCAGTGAATAAATGCGTTTCCAGTCATAGTTCTGTTGAATGTATGAAAGTTAAGATGTATAGTGACTTAGGATATGTTGGGGTAAGCTAGTAGAGGTTATAGCCGGTTTAGAAGAAATTGTTTTATCAGAAATTGTTGACTGTGTTTTGAACTACTTAGTTTCCTTGGGCTAACTGGTACAGTGATGATAATTTTGGTCACATACTGGGCAAGGAAATTACTGCTCAAGGTTATTTACACATGAATCTGTACTTATATTACAATAAATAAAAGTAAACATGTAGAATACTAAGTATTACAAATGTCTTGTTTTCCTGTAATTGCTAGATGTGAAAACAACTTTAGATCAATAGTTAACACCAGGTTGTTAGTAATGTGTTAGGGCAAGAATAGCCTGTGAAGTAAAAGGATAGATTGGTCGAAGGCAGACTTGTTTAATTATTTTGGAGGTGTCCAGTGTACAGGAGCAAGGTATCATTTATATTTTAATAAGCAATAGTTTTATAAAGGCAACATGAATATTTTAATACATTTTTAGGCATTGTGTGCCAAACCAGCATCCGCATTAGACAGAATAATTGTGGAACACAACATGTCTGCTGGTACTGACATGGCTGTGTATGGATCTCTGGTTTAAGAATAAATAGGACAGAATCAGGTGCAAAATTATAGTTTTATTCCACCAAAGAACCATTTACAAAACCTGTTGAACACATGTGAATCAAAGTACAGAGTAGTGAAATGGGTCTAGCTGTAAATTTTATTGAAGGCAACAAGCTATCATGGAAGTGAAAGTCACAAATAAAAAATACAGCTTTGCATAGTGTTTCAGTAGTAACTCAATGACCGAATTAGTACAGGTTGTCAGCCTTTGCTATTGAATAAGACCGTTTTAGGTATATTTGAATTATGCTTAGACATATTTGCTTTGATAGTCCTAATACATATACAGTGCCTTGGGAAAGTATTCAGTGCTTGTCCTGTTTTGTCGCATTACAATTTGAAATTAAAAGGGATATTCATTTCGATTTTATGCAATTGATTTAACAATATAAGCCAAATTGTTCAAGTGGAATAAAAATAAAATGCTGTGCCTTGTGTGTATATACAGTATGTAAAAAAACAAGTAGAAACTGAAAGGTTGAGTGTACAGGCAGTCCCCGGGTTACGTACGAGATAGGGACTGTAGGTTTGTACTTAAGTTGAATTTGTATGTAAGTCGGAACAGGTACATTATTTTAATAAATGCTATTTTTGACCAACTGTAACCAACTGCTGTGCCAAGGAATGATGGAGTTTCACCTCTCTCTGACCTTTTTATTATTTCTACTTTATTTTCAATGCTGATGGTTTTTCTCTTCTGTACTGTATCACCAGCACTTGCATCAGATTTGTGTTTCAGAGACATTCTTGGAAGGGTGAAGACAAAAGGTTAAGACGAGCTCTTCTGCACAGCACTGTACACGTTATCACAGCAGGAAGGTACCAGTCATCAACACGTCTGATGTACTGACAAGAGACAACTTCCTGCTATGTGCGTAACAGTACAAGCAGGCTTGCTATTGAGAATGAATGGGGGTGGCGAGGGAGGGTTCATCACCAGCCCACCTCACAGTCACCTCCATGTAGAACGAACACAGTGCGGCCAAAGGCAAGTAGTGAATCGCCCAACCCCAATTCAACAGGCAGTCATCCGAGGCACACTACAATGCTACCCCCGCCGCCCCTTTCAGCCACAACCGGGTCACCACTTGCAGCATTACCGGCTGTGTGTGCTGGGCGGGCAGTGAAATGCCCCCCTCCGCTCCATCCAGCCTGCGTCCAGTCAGGAGCAGTAGCTGCGGCGGCATAGTGAGCGGGCAGCGAACCATCGTCCTGCATACGAACGATAGCTGTGGCCATGGTGACTATGGACCACGGGTCGCCGCCGGGAGCCGCCCAAGGGACACTATACTGTGTGAGCAGCGAAATCGCTCCCCTCCAGCCACCGCTTGCAACATCCCCAGGCCAACGATGATGGAGTGGCAGTTACTGAGGCGCATGTGTCGCAGCTGCGTCCTCGTTCGTAAGTCGTAGGTCGGATGTCTGTAACCTGGGAACTACCTGTATATGTATTCATCCCCTTTGTTATGAAACTCCTAAATAAAGTCAGGCCCAACCAATTAGCTTCAGAAGTCACACAATTAGTTGATATTGGCCCACCTGTGTGCAGTCAAAGTGTCACATGTCTGCGTAAATAGACCTGTTCTGTAAGGCTCCAGATTCTTCAATAGCACTGAGCAAGCAACATAAAGACCAATGAGCACTTCAGAAAGGTTAGAGATGCAGTTGTGGATAAAAGTAGATCAGGGTTAGGTTTTAAAACAAAAAAAATTCCAAACTTTTCATATCCCATGGAGAATCATTAAAGCCATTATGATAAAATGAAAAGAATATAGACCTGACAAGAGAAGGCAGCCCACCAAAACTCATAGCCCAGGCACGGAAGGCATTAATCAGAGACACAACAAAGACACCAAGTATAACACTAAAGCAGCTGCAGAGATCCACTGAGATGATAAGAGTATATGTCCATAGGACCACTTTTTAAGCCGTTCACTCCACTACTTCATAAAGCCTCTCTACTGTACCATGGCCAGAAAAAAAGCAAACAGTTTTAGAGTTTACCCAGTGTGTGGTGGACTTTAAAACACATGGAATACTAGGGTGTTGTACTGTTGTAGCCATTATGAATGTAGAGAAAAGCTAAGCAAAATGACACCTTTTATTGGCTAACTAAAATGATTACAATATGCAAGCTTTCGAGGCAACTCAGGCCCCTTCTTCAGACAAGATGTATTGTAATCTTTTTAGTTAGCCAATAAAAGGTGTCATTTTGCTTGGCTTTTCTCTACAAACACATGGAAGAAAGGCACAAACCCAACACTTCCCACCCATCACCCTGAGAACATCATTCCACAGTGAAGCATAATGATGGCAGTATCCTGCTGTGGGGATGTTTTTCAATGGCAGGCACAGGAAAACTGGTCAGTATTGAAGGACAGATAGATGGCACAAAATATAGGGCAATTCTTGAGACTGATATGAGGTTCACCTAGTCAAAGCCTAGACCTCAGTCCAGTTGAGAATCTGCAGCATGATATGAAGATTGCTGTATATTAGTGCAGCCCATCTAACTTGAAGGAGCTGGAGCAGTTTTGCCTTGAGGAATGGGCAAAAATCCCATTGGATATATATGGGTGTATATATCTATACTAATAAAAGGCAAAGCCCTCACTGACTGACTCACTCACTCACTCATCACTAATTCTCCAACTTCCCGTGTAGGTAAAAGGCTGAAATTTGGCAGGCTCATTTCATACAGCTTACTTACAAAAGTTAGGCAGGTTTCATTTCGAAATTCTACGTGTAATGGTCATAACTGGAACCTGTTTTTTATCCATATACTCTAATGGAGGAGGCGGAGTCACGTATCGCGTCATCACGTATTACGCCTCCTACGTAATCACGTGAAGTGAAAACAAGGAAGAGATTTACAGCACAAGTCAAACGCGGGAACGAAGGTAAATGACATTAATTGTTCAGTGTCTTTTAATACTGTGTAATTGTTGAGTGTCTTTTAATACTTTGTAAGCATACATATTAACAGATGTGCAATTAAACGTGTTTATTTACGGGGTGATTTCGCAGGCTTAAAGCTCGAAGTGATCACTCGAGTGAAGGCAGCTTCACAAAAAAAACAGATCCTTAACAAACTGTTATTGGTATATTTTCCCTCAATTTTAAAAGGTTTTCTTTTCTTCTTAATAAAAATTTAAAAGCAGAACTTCGCCGGTGCAAACCGCGGGGATTTGAGCAACTGACGCATACAGACATATTCATGAGTGCAGGTACTTCGGAAAGAAAGCAACGTGTAAACCTAAAGTTTAAATTAAGTTCATAGACCTACAAAAGGTTGCCATTGATTTGAGGCAAGATTGCTTTTCTCCTGTACAACTATACGTTGCATTCTCAAGAGTGTGCTTGCACAGCTTGGTCATATTACAACCGGAGTGCTGAACTGACAACGTGATATACAAACAGAACAATCGTAAAAACAGGATTAAATAAAAAGGCTGCTTCCGTTGGCAAAGCAACGAAAAAGGAAGACCTTATATGACGTTCGTTTATAAAACAGCGGAGAGGCTGTGTGAAGTCAGTTTCACAAAAAAACAGATCCTTAACAAATTGTTATTAGTATATTTTCACTCAATTTAAAAAGGTTTTCTTCTTAATAAAAATTTAAAAGCAGTACTTCGCCGCTGCAAAGCACGGGATGTATATACAGTGATCCCTCGCTATATCGCGCTTCGCCTTTCGCGGCTTCACTCCATCGCGGATTTTATATGTAAGCATATTTAAATATATATCGCGGATTTTTCGCTGCTTCGCGGGTTTCTGCGGACAATAGGTCTTTTAATTTCTGGTACATGCTTCCTCAGTTGGTTTGCCCAGTTGATTTCATTGGCAGATGGCTGAGAAGCTATCCAGCTTACTTTCTCTCTTCCTCTCTCTCTCTCTCTCTCTTGCGCTGACGTAGGGGGGTGTGAGCAGGGGGGCTGTGTGCAGCTGCTTCCTGAAGGACAGGCTGCACGGAGCTTCGCATACTTAAAAGCTCAAAGGGCACGTATTGATTTTCTGTGGCTCTCTCTCTCTCTCTTCCTGCTCCTGACAGAGGGGGTGTGAGCTGCCGTCTTCAACAGCTTTGTACCGGCGGTGCTTCGCATACTTAAAAGCCAAAAAGCCCTATTGATTTTTTTTTTGACTGCTTGCTTTGCACTCCTTTGAAAAGGAAGATATGTTTGCATTCTTTTAATTGTGAGACAGAACTGTCATCTCTGTCTTGTCAAGGAGCACAGTTTAAACTTTTGAAAAAGAGACAAATGTTTGTTTGCAGTGTTTGAATAACGTTCCTGTCTCTCTACAACCTCCTGTGTTTCTGCGCAAATCTGTGACCCAAGCATGACAATATAAAAATAACCATATAAACATATGGTTTCTACTTCGCGGATTTTCCTATTTCGCGGGTGGCTCTGGAACGCAACCCCCGCGATGGAGGAGGGATTACTGTATATAGATAGATAGAGATATGTATATAGATAGATAGATAGATAGATGTGCAATTAAACGTCTGCATTTACGGGGTGATTTCTCAGGCTTAAAGCTCGAAGTGATCACTCGAGTGAAGGCAGCTTCACAAAAAAAACAGATCCTTAACAAACTGTTATTGGTATATTTTACCTCAATTTTTAAAGGTTTTCTTTTCTTCTCAATAAAAATTTAAAAGCAGAACTTCGCCGGTGCGAACCGCGGGGATTTGAGCGACTGACACATACAGACATATTCATGAGTGGAGGTACTTCGGAAAGAAAGCACCGTGTAAACCTAAAGTTTAAATTATGTCCATAGACCTACAAAAGGTTGCCTTTGATTTCAGGCAAGATTGCTTTTCTCCTGTACAACTATACGTTGCATTCTCAAGAGTGTGCTTGCACAGCTTGGTCATATTACAACCGGAGTGCTGAACTGACAACATGATATACAAACAGAACAATCGTAAAAACAGGATTAAATAAAAAGGCTGCTTCCGTTGGCAAAGCATCGAAAAAGGAAGACCTTATATGACGTTCGTTTATAAAACAGCGGAGAGGCTATGTGAAGTCAGCTTCACAAAAAAACAGATCCTTAACAAATTGTTATTGGTAGATTTTCACTCAATTTAAAAAGGTTTTCTTCTTAATAAAAATTTAAAAGCAGTGTATGTGTATGTATGTAGATATGTATATATGTGTATATATATGTAGATATGTAAATATGTATATATATGTGTCTGTGTATATATATATGTGTGCGTGTATATATGTATGTGTATATATATGTTGATATGTGTATATATATATGTTGATATGTATATATATGTGGATGTGTATATGTATATATATATGTAGATATGTGTATATGTAGATATGAATATATAAGTATATATATGTTTACATAACCTCTTTAACACACTACTTCTCCGCTGCGAAGCGCGGGTATTTTGCTAGTCTATACTAATAAAAGGCAAACACCTCACTGACTGACTGACTCACTCACTCATCACTAATTCTCCAACTTCCCGTGTAGGTAGAAGGCTGAAATTTGGCAGGCTCGTTCCTTACAGTTTACTTACAAAAGTTAGGCAGGTTTCATTTCGAAATTCTACGCGTAATGGTCATAACTGGAACCTCTTTTTTGTCCATGTACTGGAATGGAGTGCAGCTCGATGGCCGTGAGAGGCGGAGTTTGCGTGTCGCGTCATCACGCCTCCTACGTAATCACATGAACTGAAAACAAGGAACAGCCCCAAAGAGCGTTGAAGAAAACATTCATTACACAATTGAGAAAGCACGGTGTAAACCGTAAGTTTAAATTAAGTTTATAGAAACGCTCCCCCTGCTGTTTGCAATACCATATTCGCGAGATACAAGTTTAATGAGAAGACATGAGGTATAAACGAGACTTTGAATCACTTTATAACGGAGTTAAAATTGCTGTAGCGAGAAACTTTTAAGTGCCGGTCTTAGCTAACATTAAATAAAGCCGTGGACATCGCAACATCACACAAGAGAGCGGCTCACGTGAACTGACTGAACTTTGAGGCAAGATTGCTTTTCTCCTGTACAACTATACGTTGCATTCTCAAGAGTGTGCTTGCATGGCTTGGTCATATTACAACCGGAGTACTGAACTGACAACGTGGTATACAAACAGAACTATAACAATTGTAATAAACGAACAAAAAAACAGCGGACAACCCGTGGATTAAATAAAAAGGCTGCTTCCGTTGGCGAAGCAACGAAAAAGGAAGACCTTATATGGTGTTCGTTTATAAAACAGCGGAGAGGCTGTGTGAAGTCAGCTTCACAAAAAAACAGATCCTTAACAAACTAGGGGGCTTCGCTCGCCAACCCCTGGTGTTGGGAAATGACAAAGAGCGTGATGTATGAATGAGATATAGAATAGTGTGAAGGTGTAGATGATGCAAATAGAAAGCAAACAATAAAGTGTGTGGCATAGTGTAAAGGTTTATTGGAAAATTTCTTTGTACACGCCGTTTAAGTGTAAAAGGTAATTCCAGCTCAGAACTTGTAAGGTCAATGAAGATGATCATTGTCGTGATCAGAGTCAAGTTTGGCAGAGCTTAGAAAGAGTTGTCTCTCTCCAGGAAGTAATGCAATGACTTGGGTATTTATGTTTTCCACATTAATATTTTTTGGACATAATATAGTGCGTTGTGTTAAAAGGGGCATTTGGTCTAATGAGATTGCTTCTCTGTAACTAAGTCGTCGCAGATAAAGGCTTGAGGAATTGTAATAATATCTGGGTGAAGTCTATCTGTATTGGTGAGTGTACCATCTCCCAGTTGTAATAACCAATTGTTATGATCTGGATCTGGACATCGCATGTTTTGTACTAACTAACTTTTGAAAGCAATGCCAATTGTCTGCGTATTTTAAGGAGCACTGAACAATAGCTGAGCGCATGGCATGTGGGACAATAGCTAAGCACTGTCTAAAATCTCCTCCTAATAAAAGTACCTTTCCTCCAAAGGGAATATTATTATTCATCAACGTTTGTAGAAGTTTATGAATGGTGTTGAGTAAGTGACTGGATGACATTGTACATTCATCAATAATTAACAGTTTTGCAAGACGGATGTCACGTGCAGTGCTACTGTTTATGTTCATAGTGGATAGCGATTTGTAGGATCTAATGCAGTTCATAAAGTTTTTACTTTCAGGTACATCGTTGGTTAGAAGGTTCTGTGGATATTCAGGATATGAATGTAAAGGAGGCAGTCTAATTTGACCCATTTGAGAACAACGTGTAAATTCATTACTTGTATTGCTAGTTGTTTCTTCAGGGAAGTTAAGTGAATGACAATGATTGCAAATGAAATTCATTAATCCCAATGAATTTTCCTGAATAGTGGACTCATTATTGAACGCGTTGTCAGCTAACGCAAGCGTTTAGCAGGTGTCTGTCGTTGATGTCCGTGACGTGTATGTTTTGCTTGTGCCGTTTGAGAGGCGCGTCGTTGTATGTCCAGTATTTGGGACGTGTTGTTTTGGAGCTGTAATCGATTTGCCTGTGCTGTGTCAGAAGCCTGTTGTAGTTTACGGCATGCATTGTTTGTATTGAGCCTTGCCCGTTTTTGTATGTCGGTCAGTTGAGCTTTCTCTTTTTGGAGCCTTGCCTGCTTGTTTTCCGGCATTTGAGATGCGCGTTGTAGACGTCTGCGTTTATTTATTTTGTCCCCTCGCTGCCGTTTCTGTATGTCTGAGACGGGAGGTGTTTCGTTTTGAAGCCGTGCCTGTTTCGATGCAGCACTGAGACGCGCCCTGCATGCGTCTACGTTCAGTGTGTCTGTCCATTTGGGTTCGTTTCTGTAACTGTGTTAGTTGAGCTTTGCGTTTTTGGAGCCGAGACATTTTTTCTTCTAGAAATATGGATAAGTAATAAGGAGGATCGCACTCACTGTTAATATGGAGCCTTTTCTGCGGTTGAACGGTTAATAGTGCCTCATTGTAATGAGATCCACCTATGCTGCATAGTGTGAATTGTGTTTGGTCCCGTTATCAGAGCGGTATCGTTTTGTACCCGTGATCGTGAATTCATGACTTGTTTGTTCTTGAGCGTGAGAAATATGGATAAGTAATAAGGAGGATCGCACTCACTGTTAATATGGAGCCTTTTCTGCGGTTGAACGGTTAATAGTGCCTCATTGTAATGAGATCTACTTATGCTGCATAGTGTGAACGTGTTGAGATGACGTATGTTTAATACGGACGGTTCATTTAGAAATGGGGCTTTCTGTGTCATTTGTTATTTATGTTACTGTGGTCGTGGGTCTGAATTGTCGTTTTTGTGTACGTTTCGTGTGCTATGTCCGTAGTTTGTCCCGTTTCGTGTCCAATGGGCTTTGTGTGGTGCTCGCGGCTTCTTTTTTTTTGTGTGCTAGGGGCTTGTTGAATCCTCCTCTTTGTGTGTGTCCCGTTTCGTGTGCAATGGGTTTCGTGCTCCTTTTTTCTGTGGTCTGACTCCTTTTTTCTGTGCGCGACGCCTCATTTCTTATTTTACGTTGCATTCCATCCGGTTCCCGTTGCTTGCGGGGGGGGGGGGGGGGGGGGGGGGGGGGGGGGGGGGGGGGGGGGGATTTGTGGGGCGCCTGTGCAGTACGTCTTTTGCGTTCACGGCCCATTGGCGGATGTCCCTGCGTCCATCCGGTTTAGCATTCTCAGTTAGTAATGTGGATTGTTATTGGTATATTTTCCCTCAATTTAAAAAGGTTTTCTTCTTAATAAAAATTTAAAAGCCGTACTTCGCCGGTGCGAAGCGTGGGGATTTCAGCAATTGACGCATACAGATATATTCA
Organism: Erpetoichthys calabaricus; assembly: GCF_900747795.2. Taxonomy (NCBI): domain Eukaryota; kingdom Metazoa; phylum Chordata; class Cladistia; order Polypteriformes; family Polypteridae; genus Erpetoichthys; species Erpetoichthys calabaricus. Next base: position 230,067,288 of record NC_041395.2, on the reverse strand, counting down.
TGAGTGCAGGTACTATGGAAACAGAGCACCGTGTAAACCTAAAGTTTAAATTAAGTTCATAGACCTACAAAAGGTTGCCATTGATTTGAGGCAAGATTGCTTTTCTCCTGTACAACTATATGTTGCATTCTCCGCCGCAGCTACTGCTCTTGACTGGATGGGGCAGAGGGGGGCATTTCACTGCTTGCTCACCACACCGCATTGCAGTGTCCTTTGAACAGCTGCCCTGTTCGTTCTCGGTGGGTGGCTGGTGATGCTGCAAGCGGTGACCTGGTTGTGGCTGAGCAGAGGCCGTTGATGGTGAATGGAGCGGCGGGGGGCAGCATTGTAGTGTGCCTCGGGTGGCTGCCTGTTGAATGTGGGGGCGGTGGTGGGTGATTCACTACTCGCCTTTGGCCATGCCCTGTTCACTCTCGGTGGGCTGACGCTGCAGTCAGCATACTGTATGCAAGTGGAGGTGACAGTGTGGTGGGCGGGTAGTGAACCGCCCCTCGCTGCCCCCCATTCATTCTCAATAGCAAGCCTGCTTGCACTGTTACGTACATAACAGGAAGTTGTCTCTCATTCAGTACACCAGACGTGCTGACAAGGGGTGACTTCCTGCTGTGATAGCGTGTACAGTGCTGTGCTGAAGAGCTCATGTTAACCTTTTGTCTTCACCCTTCAACAATGTCTCTGAAACACAAATCTGATGCAAGTGCTTCTGATACAGTAAAAAAGAGAAAAACCATCACCATGGAAAATAAAGTAAAAATAAAAAGGCCAGAAAGAGTTGAAACTCCATCATTCATTGGCAGAGAACTTGGTTACAGTCGGTCAACAATAGCATTTATTAAAATAATGTACCTGTTCCGACAAAAATACAAATTCAAGAACAAACCTACAGTCCCTATCTCATTTGTAACTCGGGGACTGCCTGTATATGTATTGTTAGATTAACATATGTAGCTAAGAGACTGAACATTTAATTGACAAAAAGTTCTCTCTGTCCTGGCTGGCTAAGGTGGCAGTTTTGGGGGTATTCTGCCCTGGTTTGGAAGCAACTTTCAGCTGGTGCATGAGCACACAAAATAATCCACAGTTTCCTTTAGCCTGGTTTATATTAGCTTATATAAGTGTGTCATGGTTTCTGCCTTGCTGCTTTGTCACTCCACCCTCCGAAAATAGATGAATGAGTATAGATGTGTATCCCTTTGTTAGTCTTGATTACTGGTACAAGTTGGATTGGTTTTAATGTCGGCTATTGAAGGGGGGCTCTAGTCAAATTTGTAAGGAACTAGGATTTTTAACGTGTTCTTTTGTTACTGCAATGAAAGCATTTCCAACAATCGGCACTCATTCTTGTGTTTGAATTTGTATTTTACTTTTTTGCTTGTACCACTACATCATTTTCGCATGGTTTTCATTTTTATTGCTATTAGATACATAAAAAACTTCACAATAACATCATTTATTTTTTCTAGCACACAAGTGGTCAGGCTCAATCAAAATATTAATAATGCCAGCTTTTTGTAATTGGTATGCTATTAGAAAAGTTAGCATTTTCATAATTACTACCAATTTATTCTGTTTAAATACATTTGTTTTAAATTTGGTAAAAGACTACAGAGTTACCATGTTTATGGGAATTCAGTAACTTTTGTATCTGCACTGCACATGTTTTGTTGTCTCTTACAAATCACTGACAAGGGTTCAACAGTCTTTGAGCCCATTATGCATATTGTCAGTCTTTTGAAGCAATACTGAGAACTAATTAATATTTTTATTAAACTTTGTATGTATACTGTATGAGGCAAAACTGGCAGACATGAGAGAATCATGTCTCAGGAAGAATATTTTAAAATTAATGGCATTAGTGGTTCACAGACGATTACGTTTATACAAGTCCAGAGAGCCTGGCTTTTACATTCTTCCAATTCTGGCAAATTATCAATAATTTCACATGTTTGTTATAATAGGAACCAATCTGTAAACACAGCATTCCCAAGTACCCAGTGCTTGTAGTGCATTTATGTTTAAGTAATAATTCAGATTGGAATAATATTTGTTAGATAGCCACTTATAAATTAATTACAGGTTGTAATATAGTGCATAGCATTTTACATTAGGAAACAAACAAAACATGAGTGAATTTATTCTCATTTTGTCATGCTTGTAATTTTGACCGGCTGTGCTGTAAGTATGTAATACAGCCTTACCAAATCCTTGTTTTTCTGACCTTAATATTAAGTGTATATTATTAAATGTATAGCTTGTTACATGTTTTTAACAGATTTCCACAAACATGTTTATAAATGTTCTTTATATAAAATGAAGAGTTTTTCTTGGCATATGTCTTTTGCAGTTAAAGTAATCAGAGTCTGTCTTTGCATAGCCTCATCTATAAGTATGTGGTTTTATGCAATACAGTGATGTTTCTTTTGGAGGAAAATCATAATGGAAGCTGCTGCTGTTTCCTTTTTTGTGATAAATGACATCTTATGTTTTTAGGCTATGAATAGGAGACTTAGAGTTTTCATGTTTTTTTTATTTATGTGTTGTACATTTCTAAGAGACTTACTATGAAATGTACATTATATAACTTTTCTATTGTGATTTTATTGTATTTCTTAATCCAGGCATTTCTTTGCTTTTTACTTTTGCTGTTTTTCTTTATGATGCAATTATTAAGAAACTTAATAGAGCCAATACACAAACATTTGGTAATTATATGTGTAGATGGATGTAAACGTAATTCCAGATTGATTTTTGTGACTTTCATACCCTATTTTACTTTTAAAGAAAAAATATAATGCCATCTCTTAAATATTGTTCAAGTGGTTTATTCTCGTTTCCTACTTTTTTGTATACATTTTTATTTGGAATCTAAGCAGACAAATTTCAGAAGTCTAAAGTGAGGTACACAGAAGGAAAACCTTTCTAACCACAGTTGAGTGAAGTTTCCGTAATTTCTGTGTGAAATTAGTAAATATGGTTGTACATCTTTAGAGAATTTAAACATCAACTGTTTTTCTTTCTAACTTGTGCTTCAGGGTTACAAAAAATCACTTTGTAGATCATTGTTACTCAAATACTGGGTTTTCAGATGTTATACTCTTGTATTAATCTTCATCTTTCATTTAGTTAAAGAATGCATTGAAAACCTAAGCTGTGAAGATGATGCAAGTCTAGTTGCTGCTTTATGGGGTGCAGAAAGATGTTTGCGTGTCCTAGAAAGTGTAAGTACTAGATTGACTGTATTAAATATTGGCATTTATTGACAATCAACTATATATAATCTAGTATTTGCATAAAGATGGTTCTTATGGTATAGTAACTTTAGGTAATGTTTCTGACATGCATAAGCAGTGTGAAACTGAAAGAATGTTGTTTTTACGTTTAATATAATACAAGTTCAGTAGTGTTTTTTTTTTCTTCTTTCAGTCAACTGTATATTTTCTGATCATAAGCTTCCACATATTTGAGAAGTTTGCAGTGTTGAGATTTGGGGGACAACCCAAAAATAAAGATATTCTAAAACTTAATTTACATTTGCATTATGCATCCCTTTATCTATCTTATCTAGTTCACTGACAATGCCTTAAAAAGTACTGCTGAGCACATGTTTCTGGTTTCAAGCCCTCTACATTTTTTAGCCATGTCATCTTTTTAATATCTTGCCATTTTAAACATTTATATTGAAAGTTTTCAGACCTGGGATTACATTTTCTGAAATGTGCTGCTTGTTTCATAGTTCACAAATACTTTTTTCAGTCAAAGAAAACATAGTTTACTGGATTTATTAACAGGAATGACAACATTTTTGTGCCATTCAGTTTTCCAACACATTGTATATTTGCTTTCTGGATGTTTTGGTTATGTTACATTTCTTTCTTAGCTTACTGATAGTCTTAGATTATAGTCACTTTTGTGACTAAAAATGTTTTGGGTTTTTTTTGGTCTTTTTACAACATTGACATAATGTTACATTGTGTTCTGATGGAAAAACAAGTGATATTTTCAGCACCATTAGCTGTATCTTTCTTTCTCCATAATTTTCTCTTTCCATCAGGTGAGTCTTCATCTTTTCTGTCCTAAGATGTTTTTCTGATACTGTGCAGATTTTTTTGATTTACAATTTAGAAAACTGTAACCCAGTCAGGACTCTAGACAAAAATTCACCTCAAGGAGCCAGTGGCTACATTTTGAAGTTTAGTTGTCCACTGTTTATTTTGTAAGCAGCAAACAGGTGGCAATGCTCCAGCTAGGGAAATAAGTATCCCTTCCAGTGGATAGGACAAACAGGCACAGTGAAAAACAAATTGACAATAGATTCTTTTTAAATAGGTTTAGCACAGTGTTAGCTCTCCATTGTTCATTTTGTAAACCAGAGAGCATTTCAATGATAAATGCTCAGCTGTGGAAATGAGTGTCCTCTCTAGTGGATGAGATGGGAAGAGACACTAAATATGATATTTATATAGAAGACTGTCTACAGTCTTTTAAAATACATTTTGAGTAATTTTAGTTGTAGTGCTCATTTTGTAAGCAGGTTTAATTTTAACCTGCCATTATCAGCCGTGCATATAATATACTTAAAAACAAATTTTATAGGGTAATGACATTTGTGAAAATGCGATCCTCCCCAATTTAAAGGGGTGAACATGAATGGCACGGGAATTTATTTTTTTATGATAGAACTTAAACAGTTCATTCAGTTTTAATCACTCATATGACACGGGTGAAATTTGACATCTACATCTTAGCCTTTCCCATGGAAATGTTTTTTTCTTCCTTTTTTCACCAGAAATAAAACTACCTGAGTAATTATTTAATAGTAAGGCACCACATATGGCATGAAAGTAGATTAGTATGTTTATTTTAATGATTTGTCTTTTAATTGTGTTTGTACAGAGTCCTTTTTGTGTCAACGATTGAATTATTAATTATAATTATTACTATTTATATTTTACTAAATGTTTTTCCATGTTTCTTTGAGCTCTTGTTGAAGAATTTATTAACAGAACATATAGTGCACACACCAAAATGACTTCAAGTAAGAATGAATTAAAGTGGCATTTATCAATACCATTTTAACAAAGTTTACTGTCCACCACTTATCAAAGAGTATCGCAGTAAAATGGCAATAACATGCAATATACCTGCAACATTTAAACGCAGACTTCATGACATCACTGTGTGTGAGAAAACAGTGGGCAGGCAGTTTGCACAGAGCATGCATTAAATCAAAAGGGAAATGGCACGCAAAGATGCAAGAACACTAGGAGATCGCACGGCATATACATTCGCCATCCTGCACATTCCCTAGCTTGTGTCACTATCACCATCCATATTGAAAATAATACATTTTATTTAAATAGCGCCTTTCCCATGCTCAAGGCACTTCAGACTCTTAGAAAAAACATGAGGTGTATGTAACATTGGATACAAATATTTTCCTGAATAGAACAATGAAACAGATAACAAAGCATTAAATAGAATAAAGGACAATAAACCAGAGTAAAATGCTAAATTCAATACTAAAAGAAAAACCTAACAAATAACCTAATTTGTGATATAACAGACACACAAATTATCCTGAGCACCTGGACAGAGAAACTGAAAGAAAGGGCAGAATGTTAAGTCTTCCTAAATAGATGAGTTTTAAGTTGTTTTTTAAAAGAATGATTGGAGTCAGCTGATCTAATTAATTTCTGAATGTCATTCCAAAGTCTGGGTGCTATGGAGGTGAAGGCCCTGTCACCCATAGAGTGCAGGTTAGTGTGAGGCACAACAAGATTACCAGAATCAGAGGACCTTAGTAGGCTAACAGAAGCATAGTGATTTAGAAGGTCACTGATGTAGTCCAGTGCAAGGCCATTTAAAGCTTTGTAGGTTATTACAGTGATCCCTCGCTATATCGCGCTTCGCCTTTCGCGGCTTCACTCCATCGCGGATTTTATATGTAAGCATATTTAAATATATATCGCGGATTTTTCGCTGCTTCGCGGGTTTCTGCGGACAATGGGTCTTTTAATTTCTGGTACATGCTTCCTCAGTTGGTTTGCCCAGTTGATTTCATACAAGGGACGCTATTGGCAGATGGCTGAGAAGCTACCCAACTTACTTTCTCTCTCTCTCTCTCTTGCGCTGACGTAGGGGGGTGTGAGCAGGGGGGCTGTGTGCAGCTGCTTCCTGAAGGACGTGCTGCACGGAGCTTCGCATACTTAAAAGCTCAAAGGGCACGTATTGATTTTTTATCTCTCTCTCTATCTCTCTCTAACTCTCTCTCTGCTCCTGACAGAGGGGGGTGTGAGCTGCCGCCTTCAACAGCTTTGTACCGGCGGTGCTTCGCATACTTAAAAGCCCTATTGATTTTTTTTTTGACTGCTTGCTTTGCACTCCTTTGAAAAGGAAGATATGTTTGCATTCTTTTAATTGTGAGACAGAACTGTCATCTCTGTCTTGTCATGGAGCACAGTTTAAACTTTTGAAAAAGAGACAAATGTTTGTTTGCAGTGTTTGAATAACGTTCCTGTCTCTCTACAACCTCCTGTGTTTCTGCGCAAATCTGTGACCCAAGCATGACAATATAAAAATAACCATATAAACATATGGTTTCTACTTCGCGGATTTTCCTATTTCGCGGGTGGCTCTGGAACGCAACCCCCGCGATGGAGGAGGGATTACTGTAATAGAATTTTATATTCAATCCTGTAAGACACAGTGAGCCAGTGAAGGCGAAGCAGGATGGGTGTGATGTGCTCACTGTTGCTGGTTCTTATATGGACTCTTGCCGCAGAGTTTTGAATCAACTGGAGCTGTGATATAAGATTAGAAGGGGCACCTGCCAGCAGCGAGTTACAGTAATTGATGTGGGATGTGATAAAAGCTTGGACAAGTTTCTCAGTATTAGAAAAGGAGAGGAATGAGCGAACACGGAATATGTTAGAGGTGAAAGTAAGATAGTTTCTTAATGTGGTTTATGTGGGCCTAGTAAGAAAGGGAGGAATCAAAAATGACACCAAGGTTCCTTGCATCAGAAGAAGGTCTGATGAGATCACTGTCAAGAGTGACTGAGAAGGAGCTCATTTTCGTAAGTAGCGCTTTAGTGCCAATTTGCAGGAGTTCAGTTTTGTTGCAATTTAATTTTAAAGAGTTCTCCACCATCCAGGTTTAAATTTTACTGAGGCAAGTTGTGAGCTGAGAAAACTCTGATGAAGTTGCACTTTTGACATTGAAATAGAGTTGAGTGTCATCCGCATAAAAATGATAACCCAGTCCGTAGCTATGAATAATATGGCCAAGGGGAAACATAAATACAGAAGAGAAGAGGGCCGAGGACAGAGCCCTGAGGAACTCCTTGTGTGACTGGTGCTGAGCTGTATCTGCTGTTGCCAAGACTAACAAACTCTTGCCTATCAGTCAGATAGGTCTTGAAGCACTGGAGGGCAGTGCCAGAGATACCCAGCTTGTTTTCCATTCTGGACAGTAAAATGTCATGTCTGACAGTGTCAAATGCTGCACTGAGGTCTAACAGAATTAATATGCTGGTTTGTTCAGAGTCTGCTGCCATAAGCAAATCATTGGTTACCCAAAGAAGAGCAGTTTCACAGCTGTGTTGCGCCCTGAAAGAAGACTGAAAGGGTTCCATCAAATTATTAGGGGTTAAGTAATTGGTGAGCTGGGAGACTATTACACACTCAAGAACTTTTAACAGAAAAGGTAAGTGGGAAATTGGCCAAAAATTAAGATAGTCACCATCAAGACCAGACTTTTTTAACATTGGGGTTACAGAAGCAATTTTAAAAGTGGCCGGCACAAACCCAGTGTCGAGGAATGTATTGATTGTTGTCGTAACAGTCGGAATTATGGCATGAAGGCAGGATTTAAGAATTGTGGTGGGAATGGGGTCCAGTACACAAGTAGTTGGCCTCATCTTACAAAGCAGGTCATTAACAAATGCCGATGTGACTGGTGAAAATTTAGAAAAGGAGCTGGATGGAGTCAGAAGACAGGGAAGGATATAAATGGATGATGGATTTATGTTAGTTGAATTATTTAGATCTTTAATTTTATTGCAGAAAAAGTGGAGGAATTTTTCACAGACTTCAGTAGAGGAGGTAATTGGGCCAGATGCAGTTTGAAGTAATTTATTAACTACAGGGAACAGACCCCTTTGGTTATCATGGCCACTTTCTATTATTCTGCGATAATGTGTGTTCTTGGCTGCAGTTCATGCATCCCCGTAAGCCCTTTGATGGTCAGAGAAAGCCTGGATGTGAACAGTGAGGCCAGTCTTACGTGACATTCTCTCAAAGCGTCAGCCAGTTGCTCTCATAGATTGTAGCTGTGAATTATACCATCGAGCTGAATGCTTAAAGGAAACCTCCTTATGTTTTAAAGGCGTTGTTTTATCGAATGCTGAATGAAGGGCTGAGTTATAGTGGTCAACAAGACTATCTAGTGTTGATGGAATAGGTGAAGACAGAAATGGATCCACAAAGAACAGAGGGACAGATATTTTAAGGTTTGGGAAAGAAATTAGATTTTTACAGGTAAGATGAGGGAGAGGCAATGAGACAGTGAAAAGCACTGCTTTATGGTCAGAGTCCCAAATCACTGCTACAGTGCATCCAGAAAGTATTCACAGCGCATCACTTTTTCCACCTTTTGTTATGTTACAGCCTTATTCCAAAATGGATTAAATTCATTTTTTTCCTCAGAATTCTGCACACAACACCCCATAATGACAACGTGAAAAAAAGTTTACTTGAGGTTTTTGCAAATTTATTAAAAATAAAAAAACTGAGAAATCACATGTACATAAGTATTCACAGCCTTTGCTCAATACTTTGTCGATGCACCTTTGGCAGCAATTACAGCCTCAAGTCTTGAATATGATGCCACAAGCTTGACACACCTATCCTTGGCCAGTTTCGCCCATTCTTCTTTGCAGCACCTCTCAAGCTCCATCAGGTTGGATGGAAAGCGTCGGTGCACAGCCATTTTAAGATCTCTCCAGAGATGTTCAATCAGATTCAAGTCTGGGCTCTGGCTGGGCCACTCAAGGACATTCACAGAGTTGTCCTGAAGCTACTCCTTTAATATCTTGGCTGTGTGCTTAGGGTCGTTGTCCTGCTGAAAGATGAACCGTCGCCCCAGTCTGAGGTCAAGAGCGCTCTGGAGCAGGTTTTCATCCAAGATGTGTCTGTACGTTGCTGCAGTCATCTTTCCCTTTATCCTGACTAGTCTCCCAGTTCCTGCCACTGAAAAACATCCCCACAGCTTGATGCTGCCACCACCATGCTTCACTGTAGGGATGGTGCCAGGTTTCCTCCAAACGTGACGCCTGGCATTCACACCAAAGAGTTCAGTCTTTGTCTCATCAGACCAGAGAATTTTCTTTCTCATGGTTTGAGAGTCCTTCAGGTGCCTTTTGGCAAACTCCAGGCGGGCTGCCATGTGCCTTTTACTAAGGAGTGGCTTCCGTCTGGCCACTCTACCATACAGGCCTGATTGTTGGATTGCTGCAGAGATGGTTGTCCTTCTGGAAGGTTCTCCTCTCTCCACAGAGGACCTCTGGAGCTCTGACAGAGTGACCATTGGGTTCTTGGTCACCTCCCTGACTAAGGCCCTTCTCCCCCGATCGCTCAGTTTAGATGGCCGTCCAGCTCTAGGAAGAGTCCTGGTGGTTTCAAACTTCTTCCACTTACGGATGATGGAGGCCACTGTGCTCATTGGGACCTTCAAAGCAGCAGAAATTTTTCTGTAACCTTCCCCAGATATGTGCCTCGAGACAATCCTGTCTCACAGGTCTACAGACAATTCCTTTGACTTCATGCTTGGTTTGTGCTCTGACATGAACTGTCAACTGTGGGACCTTATATAGACAGGTGTGTGCCTTTCCAAATCATGTCCAGTCAACTGAATTTACCACAGGTGGACTCCAATTAAGCTGCAGAAACATCTCAAGGATGATCAGGGGAAACAGGATGCACCTGAGCTCAATTTCGAGCTTCACGGCAAAGACTGTGAATACTTGTGTACATGTGCTTTGTCAATTTTTTTATTTTTAATAAATTTGCAAAAACCTCAAGTAAACTTTTTTCACGTTGTCATTATGGGGTGTTGTGTGTAGAATTCTGAGGAAAAAAATGAATTTAATCCATTTTGGAATAAGGCTGTAACATAACAAAATGTGGAAAAAGTGATGCGCTGTGAATACTTTCCGGATGCACTGTATAGTGTTGCCGACAGATAATCCAGATCTGCAGATCAGGTCCAGTATATGACCACCAGAGTGGGTGAGAAAATCAACCTGCTGCACCATGTCAGAACAGTCCAGTAAGGATAGAAATTCATTTCTCAGTTTACAGGTAGTAATGTCAATATAGATGTTGAAATCGCCAGGAAGAATGACTCTCTGGGAAAGGGAACTTAAGTGGGTTAATAATTCAGTCAGATCAGATAAAAAAAGACGCATTGTATTTTGGGGATGGTAGACAACAATAAGTGAGACAGGACTGGATTTTGTAATTAGCTTAAGAGCCAGACACTCTAAAGACAATGGACCGTCAATGGGGATTCTTTTGATGTTTAACTTCGATCTAGCAATTACTGCGACTCCTCCGCCTTGTCTTGAGCAATATTAGCCGATGTGGGTTTGTTGTACACAGATCCATGACCAGAGTTTGTTTTAACATATTGCAGATTTGGCACACTGACACTCCCATTTCCAAAGCCATGAGTAGGATGGCATATTCCAGAGCAAATGCTGCCAATGAACTTTTCATTCGCAGCCTGGCTGTGGCAGCGACCTGACCCGCGATGTAAATATTTCGGGCGCCGCACAATACCATTGTCTTTTAGGACATTCCAGTCTGACCATTTGCTCTGGACAAACTGTTTAATATGAAGGACTTTGTCGTAAAAGTATTTTAGCGTAATAAATAGATAGATCTTTATTGTCAGTCACTTTTACAAAGGAACAACGAAACTGAAGGTGCAGTCGACTCAGTGTGAGGCATAAGAGTTAAAAAGACAATAAGAGAGAAAATAATAACAAACCGAATAGTAATAAAAGTACTTTACAAAATATACAAATTGCATTTGTTATATGTACAAATTGCACTGGTTGACTTAAGGTCTATATTGCACATTGGGAGAATGATATTCAGCAGTTTTATTCTGAGTTCAGGGCCATTATTGCTTTTGGATAAAAGCTGTTTTTAAGAGAGTTTGTCCTGGTTTTCATTGCTCTGTATCTCTTTCCCGATGGCAAAAGCTGGAAGAGGCAGTGACTGGGATGTGATGAATCCTGTGAAATGTCTATTGCTTTTTTGCGGCATCAGGAGGTGTAGATTTGTTCCAGAGTGGGGAGGGTACAACCAGTTGTTCTCTCAGCTGTCCTGACGACTCTGTGAAGCACTTTACTTTCTGAGGAAGTACAGCTGCCATACCACACACACAGCCCGTATGTGAGCACACTCTCAATGGAACAGTGATGAAAGGCAAGTAGAGAGCAATACTTATCTGATAGTAGCAGAGAAGCAGCACAGCACAGTGGAGAAGGTGAGACGGGAGGATGGGGTGGCACAGATGAGTGGCAAGTAGCAGAAAAAGCATAGTAGGAGATATTACAAAATGTACATGAAGATAAAAAAAAGCACGCCAGTTCCCCTCGGCATCTCAATTGATGCTTAGCATTGAGAGGTTGCTGATGCAGTTACTCTTTCAGTGCTTTAAGCAGCCCATTTTGCATGCCTGTTGTCAGAACTCTGCTGTTGAGGCACCCTGCTTCATGAATATTTTTGGCATGATTGTTGCATGTTTTGACTATACATACATTGTCATCTGATAAAACTAAGGTGTTTGCTCAGCTGTTTAACTATACCATTTGGTTAAAAATACAATAATTTTTCACATTTGAATAAAATTTTCAAACATTAATTGATTTAATTGGAAAAAAACTTTTTTCAGTGTTTATAAACTCTTCTGATATCTGTGAACTTTCCTTTACCTGATACAATTTTAACATTCTCCAATTCCTGTAATTCATAGGTATACTTCACCCAAAAAAAAATTTTTTTTAAATGTTGCTTACCCAGTGTAGTTTGTAGCTGTGACCAAGGAACAAAAATGTAACTTGTTTTCATGCAGGATGAGAGAGTACAGTTGAAATATATTCAGTGTGCTATGAGTTCAGGATGATGTTACCTATTTTTGGTAACGAGACTAACTTCCAGGTTTAGTTCTTTCAGTTTGTCTCAGAGCTGCAAACTAGCAGCGAACTAAGACTAAGTGTAGTTGCAGTGCATTTCTTGGAGTCTGCAAATTGGAACAGAGTTGCATACTAACTTATACTTAGCTAGTATGCAACCATTAACTGCCAGTACAGTGCAGGAAAGTATGGAATAAAGCCACTTCATGCCATGACCTTCAGTAAAAGACAGAGTAGGTGTCCTTAATTAAGAAATTGCTTGTCCACCTGTTTGGAAAGGGCCTCCAGGCTATATTTCTCCAGAGTATCCTGAAGGTATCTTTGTGTGTGTCTCCGAGATCTGATGTGAGATCACCCACAATATGTATAGAACTTGTTCTGTACTGTGAACTTGGTGTTGTGATGAGATATTCTTTATGAATACTGTCTAGCCTCTGAGTAGGCATTTTATACACTTTGGTTATTGTTAAATTAATTTGGTTATTAGGAAAAGCTGATCGCACGTTGAACATCAAGTACCATATATTCTGTATTATCTGCGTAATTTCTAAAATGAGCAACTAAGAGACAATTATTCTTCAGATATGATTATACTAATGTGTACCTCTCTTTCCTCATTACTTTCAATATAGGGATTTCATCGCCTTCTCATATGCTCAAATTTGAGAAATGCTTTAAAAAAAAAAAAAAACTGTTTCAGAGATATTTTTATTCCTCAATGTGGAGAACATTCAGACTTCCACAAAATTTTCTGCACCCAGGATTCAAATAAAACCGCACTAACCATTGTCCTTTTCAACTTCTGCAACGTCTACTATGTAACTAATTTGCAGCTATACACAATAGAAAGCGAGGCTTTCTTCAGTCTTTGAATCTCCTGGGTGCACCAGATTATATTAATTTATTAATTAATACCACTATAAAAATAATGTTAAATTATTTGCAGAAGATTCTGTTATATATTTTACCTGTTTATATATACAATTTAATATCGGTATTGCTATCAAGTCTTTTCTGCTATCTAGTATACTGTGAAATGTAAACATTACTATCTTCATCAAGCAGGTTAAAAAATACTCACCCTAGTTTAAGTGACCAGATTAAAGACTCACAAAATATTTATGAAGAGGGTAGATCTTCTGTTGTGTACATTTTCATGAAGTATTAAGCTAAAATGTTACTGCTGCCTACAGTTATATATTTTATGGTTTTATGTTATAGTGTGTTGTTGAATGTTTTTGAAAGGCACAGTTGATGTTTTTTGCTTTCTTTATTTTGTGACTTAAAGGGCTTTCCTGTGTATGTATGCCTTTAAATTTGAATGAAGGTGCCCAAACAATGAGGATTACTTTTAGAGAGGCAATATGTTCACCCAAGTGTTTCACAATTTATATTATCTCTCACAACGTACTGTTTTCAGTATGCCTAATGGATCAAATTTCATGTTGCTTATTTTTCTTTTAAACCCAGGTAACAGTTCACAATCCTGAAAACCAGAGCTACCTGATTGCCTACAAGGATTCACAGCTTATAATCTCATCTGCAAGGCAAGTAAACATGAAGCAAGTCTTGTATGCAACAAATTCAAGACATTAAAAAAAGGAAATTTGTACAGCTTTGTTAAATTCTTGTGGAACTTGTCTACCAATATAATATATTAACTTTAAAAGCATAATGGTGAAATTAAAGCTTCATTTTTACCTTTCATTTTCTCAAACTGATGTTGATAATTTTTTTTTTTAAATAAGCATTCTGTATTAAATGGTGTTTTTAATAACAGTGAATAAAATAAGCAAAGAAGTTTGCCATTTGTCATCCATTGAATGAAAAGTATTGAAGTATGTATTTTGTTCAGAAATATGCAAATATTTAAATGCCTGAATCAATTTATATAATGCTTTTTTTCCCAATATTCCTATAGTTTAATACAAGTTCATTACCATATTAAATACATTTATTATCCACCCTTAAACAGATAATGTAACAACAGCAGAGATTCAGTAAGAGGAAAGTCCCTCATTTTTCTGCTTTCACTGAGAAATCAGTTATGCATAGTGCTATTTAACAGGTTTTGATATAAAGACATCTTATCTAATAGAATTAATATAGGTCATAAACAGTCTGAACCAGCCTCTTTCTGTGCTTAACCTTACTTACCATCGGTTGCAGTGTCCGCATTCAAGAATGGGGGCAAAGTTAGGTCAGTGTACCACACTTGAAAATGCATTTTTCTTTTATCGTTTCAAGTAATTTAATTTTAAAGAACAAATAGTTATAAAAAAAATTAGAGACCTAATGTAATTTTATTTCTCACGCCAGAAGTGTTTTCCTCCTGCTACTCTCAAGCAAGTTTTCTAACATTTTAAGTTACATTTTATTGTTTATACTGTAGGTGACTATAGGACTATATTCCTTAAATAAAGAAATAATAGAGATTGCTTTTATTGTTGGCAGTTTTTGGACCAGAATTTAGTAAATCTTGCAAATCTAGATAATTTAAGGTGTATGTAATAAGTTAAGTATTTCATGGAGATTTACTCAAGCACATGAACATTTGATTGTTTTGTATTTAAAAAGAATGTTTAGTGTGGTTAATGTCTGTTTGTACAAGTGAAATTTAGTCAGTGTAGTTTATATTTATTTAAATGCTGTACAGTGATCCCTCGCTATATCGCGCTTCGCCTTTCGCGGCTTCACTCTATCGCGGATTTTATATGTAAGCATATTTAAATATATATCGCGGATTTTTTGCTGGTTCGCGGATTTCTGAGGACAATGGGTCTTTTAATTTCTGGTACATGCTTCCTCAGTTGGTTTGCCCAGTTGATTTCATACAAGGGACGCTATTGGCAGATGGCTGAGAAGCTACCCAACTTACTTTCTCTCTCTCTCTTGCGCTGACTTTCTCTGATCCTGACGTAGGGGGTGTGAGCAGGGGGGCTGTTCGCACACCTATATGATACGGACGCTCGTCTAAAAATGCTGAAAGATTATCTTTACGTTGCTACCTTCTGTGTGCAGCTGCTTCGTGAAGCGACATGCTGCACGGTGCTTCGCATACTTAAAAGCTCAAAGGGCACGTATTGATATTTGACTTTGTTTTTCTCTGTCTCTCTCTCTCTCTCCCTGCTCCTGACGGAGGGGGTGTGAGCTGCCGCCTTCAACAGCTTTGTACCGTGGTGCTTCGGATACTTAAAAGCCAAACAGCCCTATTGATTTGTTTGCTTTCCTCTCTGTTTCCTTTGAAGAGGAAGATATGTTTGCATTCTTTTAATTGTGAGACAGAACTGTCATCTCTGTCTTGTCATGGAGCACAGTTTAAACTTTTGAAAAAGAGACAAATGTTTGTTTGCAGTGTTTGAATAACGTTCCTGTCTCTCTACAACCTCCTGTGTTTCTGCGCAAATCTGTGACCCAAGCATGACAATATAAAAATAACCATATAAACATATGGTTTCTACTTCGCGGATTTTCTTATTTCGCGGGTGGCTCTGGAACGCAACCCCCGCGATGGAGGAGGGATTACTGTATACTGTTTATACTGAATACACTTATAACTAGACTGAAATGATTTAACAGACTTGACTGGACTTATTTAACTAGTATGTAATTTATTAGTGTTTTAAATTGATGTTCCTCAGCTGCTGGATTTTATACTTTTCCGACTATTCTAATGCTACTTTTACATTAACACACAAGCATTAATGATGCTTCATGGGAGGGTATTTCTTTGTACACTATTTCTCTATTGGTGTCTACATACATGGCCTGTTTGTATACTTTCGTTTGTGGAAGATATGAAGGAAACCAAGATTGTTAACATATGAAGGAAGCTGTAGCTGTAATACTTTTAAGTTTGATTAGTTTTTGAGTTAAGGGCATCTGTTTTAAAAAAAACAGCACCCATAATTAGCATTTTGAACCATCTGCGTCAAATTATAGATTGATTTCAGAGTTGTACACAATGGGAGCTAACTGAAAGAATATAAAGTTCTGAAGGTCTTGTTAGCTTCAGGAATCAAACATATGTTTTGAAACTTTTTGTTTTGATTAAATCTTTTTAGTTAGACTGTGATGTGAATAAATGTACATATTGGCAGTAGTAATAAGAAAACTTAATAGATCTTTGAACCTGTTTTATAGATGGATACAGTGGGGCAAAAAAGTATTTAGTCAGCCACCAATTGTGTAAGTTCTCCCACTTAAAAAGATGAGAGAGGCCTGTAATTTTCATCATTTTTGAAGAATTTATTTGCAAATTATGGTGGAAAAAAAGTATTTGGTCAATAACAAAAGCTCCTCTCAATACTTTGTTATATACCCTTTGTTGGCAATGACAGAGGTCAAACGTTTTCTGTAAGTCTTCACAAGGTTTTCACACACTGTTGCTGGTATTTTGGCCCATTCCTCCATGCAGATCTCCTCTAGAGCAGTGATGTTTTGGGGCTGTCGCTGGACAACACGGACTTTCAACTCCCTCCAAAGATTTTCTATGGGGTTGAGATCTGGAGACTGGCTAGGCCACTCTAGGACCTTGAAATGCTTCTTACGAAGCCACTCCTTCGTTACCCGGGCGGTGTGTTTGGGATCATTGTCATGCTGAAAGACCCAGCCACGTTTCATCTTCAATGCCCTTGCTGATGGAAGGAGGTTTTCACTCAAAATCTGATGATACATGGCCCCATTCATTCTTTCCTTTACACGGATCAGTTGTCCTGGTCCCTTTGCAGAAAACCAGCCCCAAAGCATGTTGTTTCCACCCCCATGCTTTACAGTAGGTATGGTGTTCTTTGGATGCAACTCAGCATTCTTTCTCCTCCAAACACGACGAGTAGAGTTTTTACCAAAAAGTTCTATTTTGGTTTCATCTGACCATATGACATTCTCCCAATCCTCTTCTGGATCATCCAAATGCTCTCAAGCAAACTTCAGACGGGCCTGCACATGTTCTGGCTTAAGCAGGGGGACACGTCTGGCACTGCAGGATTTGAGTCCCTGGCAGCGTAGTAGTGTGTTACTGATGGTAGCCTTTGTTACTTTGGTTTCAGCTCTCTGCAGGTCATTCTCTAGGTCCCCCGTGTGGTTCTGGGATTTTTGCTCACCGTTCTTGTGATCATTTTGACCCCACAGGGTGAGATCTTGTGCGGAGCTCCAGATCGAGGGAGATTATCAGTGGTCTTGTATGTCTTCCATTTTCTAATAATTGCTCCCACAGTTGATTTCTTCACACCAAGCTACTTACCTATTGCAGATTCAGTCTTCCCAGCCTGGTGCAGGTCTAAAATTTTGTTTCTGGTGTCCTTTGACAGCTCTTTGGTCTTGGCCATAGTGGAGTTTGGAGTGTGACTGTTTGAGGTTGTGGACAGGTGTCTTATATTGATAACGAGTTCAAACAGGTGCCATTAATACAGGTAACGAGTGGAGGACAGAGGAGCCTCTTACAGAAGAAGTTACAGGTCTGTGAGAGCCAGAAATCTTGCTTGTTTGTAGGTGACCAAATACTTATTTTCCACCATAATTTGCAAATAAATTCTTTAAAATCAGACTGTGATTTTCTGGATTTTTTTTCTCATTTTGTGTCTCATAGTTGAGGTATACCTATGATGAAAATTACAGGCCTCTCTCATCTTTTTAAGTGGGAGAACTTGCACAATTGGTGGCTGACTAAATACTTTTTTGCCCCACTGTATATAAACCAGCCTGTCAATGAATAATGTTTAGCGGGATAGGTTAACAGGACTGAGTAGGAAACTGTGTCCCAGAAAGTGTCCCAATATTAATACAATTCATATTTCACATGCTTGCAGTGGACTGGCGCCCTGCCCGGGGTTTGTTTCCTGCCTTGTGCCCTGTGTTGACTGGGATTGGCTCTGGCAGACCCCCGTGACCCTGTAGTTAGGATATAGCGGGTTGGATAATGGATGGATGGATATTTCACATGCTTTGTTCTCAATGTTTAATACCAATATTTTTTGTAATTATGCTGACAGTCACTGTGAACATGTGATTTATGAATGATTTGAAAAATCAGTCCATTAGCCAATCCAAAGGGCATCACCTACAGCAGTACCTTGTGAATGTACTAAATGCATTTTTCCATTCATCTTCACTGGTGCAAATTAGCTGTTTGGACTTCTCATGTCTTGTATTGTGAAAATGGGAGACTTGGAATAGGTTTTTTGCTTAAACTCCTAATAGTCGGTATATCTGTTGCAGGGAACAGTACAAAAGAAAATAATTATGAAGAAACGAGTTTAAAAAGGGTGAATTGTGGGAAGTTTTTAAAATATTGCATCGTATTAGTCTGGTGTATCTCTGTTAGTAAAATATTCCAGATTTTAGGTGTGTGAGAGGAAGAGGCCACTGTGCTACTTTTTATACTTGGCTTTTGGAATAATAAGCAAACTATAGTGAAAGGATCTAAGTTTACACCTTGAAATTTAACCCTTAAACTGCCACATACTTGGGGGTTATTGCACCCCTGTATGCCAAATACTTTTTTACTGCACTTTTTAAGTAAACGTTACAATTCACCAAGAAAAATAAATTTGAATGGAACACATTTTTTTTCCATGCAAAGAGCATCACAATTACTGCAACACTGCTCATTTCACACACTGCCAATAAACTGTAAAAAGTATTAAAAAAAAAAAAAAAGTACTTGAACAACATGTACAAGGTGCAACTGATGCCATTGATGAAATTCAGTAAATCACCGCGCCAACTGCGCTTGAACTGGCTGCACGCAAGCACACAGAGGTAAACGCTGATGCTTGCAGTCTAGTCCAGTGCAGAGGCTGAATCCCAGGGACAGTGATGCTGCAGGGGACGGCAGTGGTCATGAGCTGGCTGCTCAACAAATGTATAGCACTGACTGCTCAGCTCTGGCGTGCTGGCAAATTGCACTAGGAAGCGACTATAGCTGGTTGTGGTGTTCAGTGAATGTACGTCGCCGAATATACTGGGCTCCTGCATGCTGGCAAATTGCACTGGGACGCGACTATATCCGGTTGCAGTGTTCGATTAATGTATGTTGCCAAATATACTCGGCTCCGGCATGCTGGCAAATTGTACTGGGATCCGACTATAGCCAGTTCTGACGGTTTAAGGGTTAAGAGGACAGGTAGACCAAAATATTAGAAGGATCCATATCGTTGAGGGCCTCATATACAATTTAAGAGTATTTTAAAAATACTAAAGGATTCGGGTAACTATTACAACAATGAGATGTAATCAGATTTATTTTATTGATTAAGATACTTGCTGCACTTTGAATTAATTGCAGTTGATCTGTGTTATAGGTAGTCCTGTTTGAAGTGCATTTCAATAATCCTCTCTATGCATTAATTTATTCTTAAATTGAAAAAAGTATTGTCAGTAATATAATTAATTTGCAATTTAAAGTTTACATCTGATTCTGTAATATATAAATTCTTTACTTCTGACTAGATTTATTAGGGTCTTTTCTAAGACCCTGACTTTTTTCATTTCTATCAGCAACTGGTGATCAGTGAGAGAGAACAATACTTCATGAATAACTACTGCAGGATACTCAAAAGACACAAGTACAAAAACTGGTATTTTCAGTTTAAAATGTACAAGAAAATGTCTATACCATTCCATCTCTTTACTTGACAAAGTGTATTAAATCATGATTCATAGGGGCTACATTAGTTAACACTGTCAGTATTGACTTGCTTTTCACTCAGAATAAGAACTCTGTTTCTCTATTACTGTTAAGATTATTTATTTCAAACCTCTTGTTAGTTAAAGCCCTGATATTAAATAAAGCCATATTGAGGATCTTGGAAGAACATGGCTACACCGAAGTTTTAGCATAACTCAAAATGTCAGTTACTTAATTCAGATTTATACCAGTTTGTCTATACTTTTTAGCTACATGGATCATTATTATAGAGTCAATATAGTGGATCTCTTCAGGTTAAACCCGCTGTAAATTTCTTGTGTATTAGTAGTTCATCACTGCCATTAAGTGCAGTGCTGGGTAATTGTGATAACTGTTTTATCTTTAATATGTCTTCAGATTGGACCCTGGCAACAAATCTGTTCCAGTGTTTGCCATCACGTCTCAGTCTCTCCCAGAAAATATCCCAGTCGTCAATGTCAAATATCATTTACACTAGGGTGCAGCACTATCTTCCCAAAAGTCATATTCTTGGGCTCCTAGGATACTACAGTAATGTCTCTTTCAACCCCTTATGCACTAAGGGACTTTCAGCGTCATTGTGTGAATTTCTGATGTTTTGCTTATATAAGAAAGGAATTACAAATAGCTGGAAAGGAGTGTGTGTAACATTCCAAATTTTTAAATTAATGTATACAGTATAGCCATCACCCATAAAATAATTAATTTAATTCAATTAAAAAGCATAGATTCTTTAAAGTGAAATTTCTAACCAGATCAACCATGGAAAGGAAATGACACATCATATAAAAGTTGATTAAAGTATGTAGGATGATGGTTATAACTGGAGAAATTTTGAAATTGTAAGTTTTTTTTTTTAAAACAATTAAGGAATCTGTGTTTTAATTGAATTTTGGTTTATT
>NC_041395.2:230019018-230041518 GCF_900747795.2 Erpetoichthys calabaricus | reverse complement strand
ATATTTTGCCTTTTCCAACCATTTGTGTGAATGGCATGCTGTAAAAGTCATACACAACTTAATGTTTATTGGTATTGCAAGCTTGTAATGTACGATGTGCACATGATTGTTCTTGGTTGCGGGAAGCCAGGTGAGTGGAGTCCTTGATTTCTTTTAGTGGTTTTAAATTACATAAGTGTGCTGGCTGGTGCAGAAAACAAATGCTGAGTCAACCACTTAAGCTTGTAGACGTGCTACTACACAGCCGAGTCTCTACACTATTTGCTTGCAAGCAGTGTTTAAAATGGAGCCAAATTACTAGCTCTTTTTAGTCAGTGCCTTGTTCCTCTTCCCAGTTTTACTTTTTCATGATGGGGTGAGGGGCTTCCTCTTGGAGGTCAGAGTGCATGTGAGTATTAGTAAATCATCAATGGGGCTGGAAGAAGCTTTAAGAGCCAGCTGGCCCACTTCAGGCACTCATTCTGAGCACCACAGTGGCTCTTCCTATTCAAACTTGTGTGTGAATTACTGATCAGGCTGCTTTCCTTCAACTATTGCACACTCAGTTGTAAATGCCTGACAGCTTTCTTATGAGGCACGCAAGATTTAAAATTAAAAAAAAAAAAAGACGGGTGCATTTTGGCACCTTGAAGAAATGTCTGTACGTATTTGGAGCCAGTTGACAATGTTTACTTTTAAAACACTGGTTGGGATATGCTTTGTGAGTTACACAGCCAGGTTATAGACAAACTGTATCACAAACTACATCAAGTTTTCCATGGATAACATGTAGATAGTGTGCTATTTTGCCAACCGCATGCCATGGATCACAAAAGACTTGAAAGCCCTACTGAATATGAAGAAGAGAGTAGAAGATGCAGTCAGACCTGAAAAAGCAGGTTTGTGAGGGGAAAGCCCACTACAGAGACAGACTTGAGCACAGGATACAACAAAACATCGTTAAGGAAGTATGGAATGGGATGAAGGCTATCACTGGCTAAAAGCAGACCGCAAAACATGGAGAAGGGAAAAAGAACAGAGCTAATGAACTAAACCAGTTCTTTAACAGGTTCCTGCCAGTACAGCCCTCCCCCAACACTGGCTAGACTCTATGAGCAACCTGAAGAGGTTCCAGAATCCCATCTGCACCTTGCATGGCATTCCCCTACAATGACATCAAACCTGTGGTCTCCTGACCCCCCTCCACTCCCTGGACCGTGTGTCTCTGCTGATCAAGTGAGGAGAGATCTAGGAAAAAAACTGCATAAAAAAGGCTTCAGGACACAAAAGGGATCTGCCCCAGGATCCTGAAAACATGCTATTGGGCAAATCCGTGCTTCCTGCTGGGGCACTCGTTCAGTTCATTTTGAAGTTCCAATTTGAAAATTCTGCACAATGTACATTTATTTTTATTTACTTATCAATTGATTGATCAATTGTCTGTACTATTTGTCCTTTGAATATGTATCCTTGTTTTTATGTTTCTGTTGCTGTATGCATCTGAATTTCCCCATGGGATTAATAAAGTTTATTAATAATCTAATTATTTATATCAACATGTTTGCACGCAGTTTGTGTGAGGAATTTGCGGATTTGGGGTAATTGTGATGTGGGAGACCTTCCATGACAAGACCCTGAAGGTTGGTTAGGGTTGTGTTGGTGTTACTGGTGTTCCCAGAAGGAGGTGTTTCATCTCACAGGGCACCCTGAATATCATTGAGAGGAGTTGCAGTGCACTGCTGAATGGCAACTCTGGTCTGTACTGGAAACTGAGAAAGGATGGTTGCGAGGGCTCAGAGGGTAAATAGAGGCATTTGTTAGAGGGATCTATGAGCAAGTGACACACCATTTAAGGTCTAACGACCCACGTCCTGTTTACAGAGGAATCAAAGTATTATGCACATACAAATCTTTTCCTTGCAGAGTCACAGTCCAGGCAGCTGATGGAACGGTTCAAAGCTGATCCACCGGCTAGGATATCTGTGGGTCCACGATTCTTGAGGTTGATCCTTCAATTAGCTGTGAACCGTCCAGTCTCAATGAGATTGCACAGGTGGTGAACCAGCTGAGGGGAGGCAAGACTGCAGGGATCTGTGGTATCTGGGGTGAACTTCTCCAGACTGGTGGTAAGGCTGTCGTCCTGGTATTGCAAGCAATCATTGCTTCCAATTGGGAGACTGGCATCATCCCAACTGACTGGAAAACGTGAATTGTCGTCCCTATCTGGAAAGGGAAGGGTTATCGCCTGAATTGCGGCAACTACAGGGGATAACACTGCTCTCTGTGCCGAGTAAGAACCTTGCTAGGAGGAAGAACCAATAGGATCTGTTTCTGATGACTTTCTATGAAGTCAGTAGACAGATTGAGAGAGCATTTGTCTTTAGAGTCCTAGTGCCTCCTGTCTTGCTAAGATATGGACGCTATCCAGAGACCTGAGACGAAGACTGGACTCCTTTGGTACAGTGTCTCTACGGAAAATCCTTGGGTACCGTTGGTTTCACTTTATGTCAAATGAGCAGTTGGTCATGGAGTCCTGAATGACATTACCTGCATTGTGAGGGAGCGTCAGTTACAGCACTACGGCCATGTGGCGCGATTCCCCCATGGGTGATCCAGCTCGTAGGATCCTCATTGTTGAGGACCCGAGTGACTGGCCCAGGCCAAGGGGTCGCCCATATAACACCTGACTGCGCAAGTAGTGTCATTTACGGAGGATGGGACTGGACTGCGTGTGCGCCTGGGGGGGTTGCCAACCGGGATCCCAAGCTGTTTCGTCATGTGGTGGGTGCGGCAACACACTGTACCAGTACATGCTCCCCAACTTGACTTACATTAACAATGTGTCCATCCAATCAGCAATGAAAAGTATCAACCATCGGCTCAGCCCTAGTTCTTTTATTACATTAGCAGAATAATATCCATTTATATTTGGGTTTTTAATGTACAGTATGTGGAGTAATGCTACAAAGTCCGAAGTGGTTAAATCTAATCTATTGACCATTATAAGAGTATCCTCCAAATAATGGCTAAACTTCTAAGTATTCTCCTTAAGTGCATGAATTAGTAGTCTCATTCCAGGAAATTCCTTGTATTTGGATTTTAAAATCAATCATCAAGTCACAACAGAATGACTTCTAGTTTCAATTGTAAAGCATTAGATTCATGCATGGTTAACAGTTGACAGCCTCTTATATGGATACAGTTTTTTTGGAACAAAGTTGTTAAATTTAATTTGAAAACCAGCACATACTGATGATGCTGGTGCTACACTCTGAAAAGAGCACTCTCTGGATAGCAGTAAATTCACTCAATAATAACTGGTACAATGAGATTTTATTAATTTTCTCCATTTAAATAAAAACATTTACAGGCAAACATTTCTAGTTATTTATTTCCAACATAAGGTAAAGTGAAGGCAAATACGTTATTTTTGTGGGGTTTTTTTTTTCCCAGGACTTTTGTATCAGTACAATTTTGCTCCATTAAATTTTAATTTGTATAAATAATTTTAGATTAATTTCTCTTAATTTATCTCGTCTCTTCTACAAACATACATCTGATTCTACTAACATGCATCATCTTTATTAGAGTTGCTGAAGGGTAATTCTGTAGCTGAAAGCCTTAGTGTGACCCATGATTAAGCACCAAAATTGATAGTGGCAAAACAACCATGATTTTTATTTATTTTTTTATTTTTATAATTGTTTTTTATTGGATTTTGACAGGTTTTGGTTTTAATAGTCTGTGGTTTTGTAAGAATATGGAAAATGTGTATTTTACAAATGTAGTTTTCTGTTTTGTTGCATTTTATTTTTTGTATGTTTTATTTCTTTGTGTAAATGATTTTCCTTTTTTATACCAGGGGACTGTGGCACTGCGAGGAGATGATTCGACGGTACAATTGTGCTGTCAGTAGCTTCTGTTCAGAAGATGGAATATCTTTGCCACATTGCAGCACATCTTGCAATGTTGGCAAGGCTGTGGAGGATTGCATGAGAGCCATAATCGGAGTCCTTCTCAACCTTACACATGATAATGGTAAGATGTTCTGAACTTGTTTAATTGAAGTTTCCATATGTTGAGTTGTGAATAGTAATGTCTGCCATTATACTTTGCAAAAAATCTTGTATATGAAAGATTGTTAAGGCTTTTTACAAATTTTGTGCCATATTTGCTAAACAGTTCCACATTATTTAATCATTTTGTTTATGGGTTAAATTTCATTTGCTGCTTAATGTCCTACACAGTATAGTTAACTTTGAACTAGACTCTGAGTGGACCTATTGTTTTGTCAGTTATTTGAATTGGGTAATGAAGATGCAGACATCAAATATTTCATACAGTGTGTGTGTGTATATTTTTATAGATAAACACCACTGGTCAAAAGTTTTAGAATACCTGTTTTTTTCTGTTCAAATTTAATCCGTTAAAAAGCAATGAATGGCCTAATATGGTGAAAAAGCAAGCAGTAAACTGCCAGAAGTTTAAATGTAAAATTTAGGATTTCAAAAACTCTCCAAATACTTAAGAACCTGTGTGTACGTGTATATATATTTCAATGGGGGGGAAAAACAAATCATGCTGTATATCTATACTGATATGGACTGGGTAATGTGTTAAGAACGAAAGGATGCCACATCGTTTGATGGAAATGAAAATTATCAACCTACATAGGGCTGAATTCAAAGATCCCCCGAAAATCAAAGTGAAAAAATAATGCAGCAGGCTAGTCCATTTTGCCAAAATTTCATTGCAGCAACTCAAAATCATTCTCAGTAGTTTGTATGGCCCCCACATGCTTGTATGCATGCCTAAAATTATATGTATACTGTATATGTATACCTTAAAATTCCTAATACTCCTACTAATCACCTGTTTAAATACAAAAGAATGCAGTTTCCTCTAAATTGTGTGTTTTGCATTGACCATCAACAAAAGCCAAGTCACTAGGAAATGCAAGGATTGATATAGAGCAGGATATTTTTACTTATGTGAACCAATATTAGCCTCCTGGGTGGGGGAGCAAATATTATATACAGGAAAGGCCCATTGCCTTAGGAAATTTCCCCGGCAAAGCCATGTAACACAGCAAGTTCTTGTGTATATTCAGCATTTTCAAGTAATTAGTCTTGTTTTAATTAAATTATTTCGCAGGATTTCTAATTTTACTGAGATTCTTATCATGAGCAAATCTTCCACATTATATGTATTCTTTGGCGTTTGCTTAGATGTTTTGTGCGTGTGTCCTTCCACATTTTTTGTTAAGATTTATTGTAAAATGAATTTAAGCTATCTTGATACATGTTGTTACTAAAAATTTTTACACTTACGAAGATATGAAAGATCAGAAGTGGTGGCATTTCATTGGTACCTTACTTTATGCTTTGTTCATGCCCAGCAATTATTTAGTTGCATTCTGTTTTTACCATCTGTATTTTTACCGCAGCATTGTACTAATAATGTTTGCAATTGTTTTTTTTTTTTTTTGTTTTTTTTAACATGTTCTGAATTTTGTTACAAAAAACACCATATTGTGTGATGTTTTGGAAGCTCATTTAAAGATTTGTCAATTTTCTTGTTCATTCTCCCACAGAATGGGGAAGCACAAAGACAGGTGAACAGGATTCCTTGATTGTTACAGCTCTAAACTGTGTGCTCCGTGTCCCTCAGTATCTACCTCAGGAACAAAGATTTGATATAAGAGTATTGGTAAGTAAAATTAGTTTATCAATAATGTTTTGTTTTTCATAAACTCTCTTGCCCAGAGAGTTTGGATACGTCATTGTTATTGTTTACATCCCTTCTCGTGCGGACATGGAGATAGCGGGTGACATCATCCACTCCGCTGTTGCTAAACTACAAACACAGCACCCCGAGGTGCTTGTGCTAATCTCTGGAGATTTTAACCATGTGATGCTGGAAAAAACATTACCTGCCTTCTCCCAGTATGTGGATTGTAACACCCTGGGGAAATAGGACTATTGACCTACTATATGCAAACGTTAAAGACGCATACAGCGCCTCCCAGCTGCCTGCGCTTGGGAAAGCAGAACATAACCAGCCTTAGTCTGGAGCAAAGGTTCACCTTTAAGCATAGCAATGACTCGAAGCATATAGCCAACACAATTCTGGAGTGGCTTCGGAACAGGTCTGTGGCTGTTCTTGGGTGACTCAGCCAAAATTCAGACTTTAAACAGCTTAGAATATCTGTGGAGAGATTTGAAGATGGCAGTTTACAGATGCTTCCTGTGTAGTCTAATGGACTTTGAGAAGATCTGTCAGGAAGAACTGGATAAACTGCCCAAATTCAGGCATTTAAAGCTTATAAAGAATAGGGTTGTTTGGTTTACGGTTACTGAAAAAGTACTTTTTTTTTGTGGCACGGAACTTAAATTTAATGGTAGTATGCAAACGTGGAAGAGTTGGATTTTATTCCCGCAAAGCTGAGTCTGAGGAAATTCTTGAAGAATAGGTTATATATGTTTTATTATAATTTATCATCTATCTTATCAATATAGCTTCACTGTAAAATCACATTCAGTCAAAAAAGGTAGTGTGCATGTGTCTGTTATGCCACTTTTTTTTTTTAATCTGACTTTTATAGAGTTATTGCAGACATAGTGGCACATATGAATAGCAGCTTGTAGGGCTTGTGTATGATAGTGATTACTGGTTGGAGTGCTGTGTTTTCCCATTACTTTGTATCTATAACTACTTACCTTCCTCTGTTTAGGGTTAGTGGTGTGGTCTGCTGTGCTGAGATCTTGCATCTTGCAGGTTTGTGTATGAATTGCGCGTATGTAAATGATTGCTTTAACAATATGCACTCTAAAGCAGCCTCTTTTTGTAAGAGTGGGAAGATTTTCTCTTTTAAAATGTCATTGACTTAATCAAAACTTGACACACTCCTTTATTTACAATAATTTTTTATTAATTTTTCTAATCAAACAGTTTAATCATTTCAGACTCCTTCGATTATGTTCATTTACTTAGTAAACCATTTAAGGACTTGCTGCGTTGTGTTAAGGTTGTTTTTTTTTTTTTTTTAGCTTACTGACAACATTTGAAATAGAAATGAAGACTGCTTACATGCATTTTAACCTAGGACAAGTCTTCACTGGTTTTAAAAATTCTTTTTTTGGAACTTTTACAAATTCAAAGCAAGTGTCACCAAGTAGTCTGTCACTTCAACTGATGATCTTCCTTCCTTTAACACTACAATCTCTGAAGCCTATGAAAAAAATTGTAATCCCGGGCCACCTTAAATTCCTTCACACCTCTCCATCAGTGTCTTGTTTTGCAAATGTGTCATTCAGTGCAAGCAGCCTGCTATCCCATCCCCTACCAATGCAGTTGAAATTCTTTCAGCTCAAGTCTCTTTATCTGGGTGTGAGCTGCCTGCAGTTGTATTGAGTAAATAATATATTATGTGGAACACATGCATTTTGTGTGTGTTCTGTTTATACAGTGATCTGGGTAAATGTAGTTTTGGAGCACACACCGATACTGTGCATTGCCGCACCCACCACACGACAAACCAACTCTGGATCCAGATTAGGACCCGAATGCAGCCATGTAACGGGTGATACCGCAGCACCACACTAGTTCAGATGGAGTTAAACAATGTGAGGTTTTTTATGGTGGCTGGAGTGCCAATTCTGCCACCAACCCCCAACTTTTTCCCTGCAGGTTGGAGGGTCTACATGCAGGGATGGATGCAGATTAACGTCATACCCAGGACAGAGTAAATGTAGGATGACAGGAAATGCAAGGCAAGAAATGCTGAACACATACCTAAAACAAACTTTTTCCATGTTATAGCAGTAATGTCGTGAAGTGTATAAAGACTTTAGTCTAAATATCAAATAAACACATGTGCTTTTATTCAAGAATATAACCAAAGTAAAAAATAAAAAAAAATCATCCAATTTACATGTTGCTGTCAATGAGTTGACAACAAACTCAAATGTCAATTAACAGAAAGTTGATATGTCTTATTGGATGGTGCAGAGGTAAGAACTGCTGCCTTATTATCAAAAGTTTGCAGGTTTGGGTCCAGGTGCTCCTCGTTTTGAGTAGTGAGTTGTTATTACTATAAAATAATAACATACATTTGATTTGAGTCTGCAGCACCCGGTGTAAATTTTGGCTACTTGTAAAACTTAGCGTTTTTTTTTTTTTATATTATTCAGTTTTATTGTGTCATTGACGTTCATGTGGTACAACAAACTTGCCTTTCCCTCTCTAAGTTGATGCAGTTTATCTCCATTCTTTTCACAAGAACAGTTTCAATTTGTTGTAAAGAAGAAGCCTGTCTGCATTCTCAGTACCATGCACCATAACATGGAGTACAGGCAAGATCGAAAAAGTGTTCAAATGACAACTCATGTTCAGATGGCATAGCATTTTCAAACAGTAACGTTTTCATGTATGAATGCGTATGTGCTTGCGCGAGAGAGGCACAGACAAATTTGATCTTATTCAAGTGGTTACTAGAATATAAAATAAACACTTTTGCAAAGGCATAACGAAAACAAGTGTGCTTTTATTCAAGAATAAAACTGAATTACAAAAAATCAAGTGACAGCAAGGTACCAAGAAAACATGATTCACCAGCGTTTGTGTCTCTTTATATCCCTTCAGCTATATCTTTTACAGTTAATTAAAATTTACACCAGGTATTACAAGCTCAAATCAAAGGAATCTTCTTTTTGGGCGCTTGCACAATCAGCATGGCACTGCCAGATCACACATACAGGATAGTACAGTGATCCCTCGCTATATCGCGCTTCGCCTTTCGCGGCTTCCCTCCATCGCGGATTTTATATGTAAGCATATTTAAATATATATCGCGGATTTTTTGCTGGTTCGCGGATTTCTGTCGACAATGGGTCTTTTAATTTCTGGTACATGCTTCCTCAGTTGGTTTGCCCAGTTGATTTCATACAAGGGACGCTATTGGCAGATGGCTGAGAAGCTAGATTGCTTACTTTTCTCTCTCTCTTGCGCCGACTATCTGTGATCCTGACGTATGGGGATTGAGCAGGGGGGCTGTTCGCACACCTATATGATACGGACGCTCGTCTAAAAATGTTGAAAGATTATCTTCACGTTGCTATCTTTTGTGCAGCTGCTTCCTGAAACGACATGCTGCACAGTGCTTCGCATACTTAAAAGCTCGAAGGGCACGTATTGATTTTTGACTGAAAAACAAACTGTCACTCTCTCTCTCTCTGCTCCTGACAGAGGGGGCATGAGCTGCCGCCTTCAACAGCTTTGTGCCGCGGTGCTTCGGATACTTAAAAGCCAAACAGCCCTATTGATTTGTTTGCTAGAGATTGTTTTCTCTATCTATGTGACATTCTGTGCTCCTGACACGCACTCCTTTGAAGAGGAAGATATGTTTGCATTCTTTTAATTGTGAGACACGTGGAGCACAGTTTAAACTTTTGAAAAAGAGACAAATGTTTGTTTGCAGTGTTTGAATAACGTTCCTGTCTCTCTACAACCTCCTGTGTTTCTGCGCAAATCTGTGACCCAAGCATGACAATATAAAAATAACCATATAAACATATGGTTTCTACTTCGCAGATTTTCTTATTTCGCGGGTGGCTCTGGAACGCAACCCCCGTGATGGAGGAGGGATTACTGAACTCCTTTTGAAGAGAAAACTGTCCCTTGACAATCAGTTTATGCTGGAGCTATTTCAGAGCTATGAATAATTTCTATGCATCACCTGAATTGTTCATGGAGCTACAGAGCAGGGGAATTAGAGCATGTGGCACAGTGAAGGTGAACAGGAAATACATGCCTTCAGAGTCGAAGCCAGACAGGCTGTAAATGAAAAGAGGTGACAATCCTGTTTTCATGCGGGTGGAAAACTTTGGTACCAGTGGCATGGCACAGTGTCAAATGGGTGACTTGTCTCTGTACAGTACACACCAACAATACATGTGAGAAAGGAAACCCAGAAGGTAGAAAACTGGACAAGCCAGTTGCCATGAAGGAGTAATTTGTGATTGTAAAATAGCCGGAGTTGAACTGGATCAGATGCAGGGGTCATACACTTACAGCCATGGGTCCACCAAGTGGTACCACACCATGTACCATTGCATGCGTGAGATTGCACCTGCAAATGGATATATAATGTTCAAGCAGGCAAACCGTGACAGCACCCTGACTATGGCAGATTTCTGCAAGAAGGTGGTTGACGGCTTACTGGCAGAGTATGTTGCAGTACCTTTGGCAAAGCAAGGAGTGCCATCACAAAGAGCAGTGCCAGACAGGCTAACTGAACGTCACTTTCCTACAACATATGAGGACAAAAAGTACAAACCTGACTGTGCTGTGCGTAGCAACAGACAATTGAAAAGGAGGCATCAGTGCAACACATTGTAAGCAGTGTGGCAGTGCATGCAATTGGCTGCTTTGAGCGTTATCATACATTGCAATATTTTGCTTTGTAACATGTATGTGAAATCATATGGTATGCAGGCTCATACAACATGCAAGACAGTAACATTTCTCAAAAGTATTTTTTGTTGATCTGATGTGTTGAACTATTACTTTTTTTTTTTGTTGTTGTTTTTTTTTTTTTTTTTTAAGTGAGTTTTTGGAAAAATATTCTGCCCTGTGACAAAAGAAACAAAAAAAAAAAACAGCCCTAAAAAAGTTTAGTCAAAAGACAATTTTCTATGTGCAGTAAATAGTTTATAAAATTACAGATTATGGTGGTAAATGAAAGGCAGCATGACAAAGTATAATGCTGTGCACATCACTAGTCCACTATCATTTTTGCATCTTTTGCCCTAGAAAAAGTGAGTTGGTTTTGTTTTGCTGCTCATGTTTACTGCAGTGCTTCTGTATATTTTTGGTGTCTGTCTGTCTCCATGACCATCTTTTGTGCCCTTTCACAGGGCTGACAGCTCCCATCTTATTTTATTTATAACTCAGTACAGAGCAGGCATTGTTTTTCGGACATTCAGCTTATTTGCCATGCAATGTCCATGCCTCAAGTCGATAGCTTCTTCCTCCTCCTTCACATGTAGCATGATGAGATCAGAGCATGCACTGATGTATACAGCATATAACTGTTTTGGAGAGTGGTGGAGTCCCCCTTCAAAGTATGAAAAAGCTTGTTGAAAGTGAAACGTCACTTGGGACAAGTGCCAGTGCACACACACAAAATTGCCACTACAGTAATCCCTCCTCAATCACGGGGGTTGCGTTCCAGAACCCCCCACGAAAGGTGAAAATCCGCGAAGTAGAAACCATATGTTTATATGGTTATTTTTATATTGTCATGCTTGGGTCACAGATTTGCACAGAAACACAGGAGGTTGTAGAGAGACAGGAACTTTATTCAAACACTGCAAACAAACATTTGTCTCTTTTTCAAAAGTTTAAAATGTGCTCCATGACAAGACAGAGATGACAGTTCCGTCTCACAATTAAAAGAATGCAAACATATCTTCCTCTTCAAAGGAGTTCGCGTCAGGAGCAGATAATGTCAGAGAGAGAGAAAAAAGCAAACAATCAAAAATCAATAGGGCTGTTTGGCTTTTAAGTATCCGAAGCACCGCCGGACAAAAGCAGCTGCAAGAAAGGGAGCAATGTGAAGGTAGTCTTTCAGCATTTTTTAGAGGAGCGTCTATGCCAGTGTGCGAACAGCCCCTCTGCTCACACCCCCTCCATCAGGAGCAGAGAATGTCAGAGAGAGTAAGAGAGACAGAGAAAAATAATCAAAAATCAATACGTGCCGTTCGAGCTTTTAAGTATGCGAAGCACCGTGCGGGAAGCGTGTCACTTGACAAAGCAGCTGCACGGAAGGGAGCAATGTGAAGATAATCTTTCAGCATTTTTAGACGAACGTCCGTATCGTCTAGGGGTGCAAACAGCCCCCCTGCTCACACCCCCTCCGTCAGGAGCAGAGAATGTCAGAGCAAGAGAGAGAGAGAAAAGCAAACAATTAAAAATCAATATGTGCTGTTTGATCTTTTAAGTATGCGAAGCACCATGCGGGAAGCATATCGCTTCACAAAGCAGCCACATGTAAGCCCAGCAAGGAAGGGAGCAATGTGAAGGTAATCTTTCAGCGTTTTTTGAGGAGCGGCCATATCCTCTAGGGGTGCGAACAGCCCCTGTGCTCACAATATATTTGAGGAGTTTTATTTAATGTGTAATATGCGCTCTGGTTGAGTAGCTTCTCAGCCATCTGCCAATAGCGTCCCTTGTATGAAATCAACTGGGCAAACCAACTGAGGAAGCATGTACTAGAAATTAAAAGACCCATTGTCCGCAGAAATCCGCGAACCAGCAAAAAATCCGCGATATATATTTAAATATGCTTATATATAAAATCCGTGATAGAGTGAAGCCGTGAAAGTCGAAGCGCGATATAGCGAGGGATCACTGTACACCTAAGAACAGAAGGGGAAATGCCCACTTCAGGCACTATGGAACGTGATATGAACGTATTGCCAGCAGTGACTTCTCTCACATAGTTTGTGAAAGGCTCACAGATAACATCAACAGTCAAACCATGTTTCTCTGGAAAGTGTGACTTTTCTCCAAATAGGCAATAGTATCTAGTGTGTGTATGTGTATAAGTAAAAAATAAATTGTAATATTTATTTTTGTTACATCAGCGGCAAAAATTTGATTCCAGACTTATCAGGTTGTTGGACTTTATCTGTGTAAAAAGGCATCAATATTTCAAGTACTCATCAACCAGTATGTCTGCCCTTACTTAAAACTCATGGTGCAGTTCTGCAGAAAGTGTGATATATACCAGCAAAATTGTATAGCCAACATCAGTTTTATGTTGGGAAAGGAGAACACACAAGATAACACATTGTGAACGATCTGCCAGTAAATGCAGGTCAGCATTGTTTTCACAGAAACAGACCTGATGATGCACAACTTTGCAAATGCAAAAATCAATTGTCAGTTTCTTTGCATGTGCATGTCCCTGCCATCAAACACATGTATGTGATTCAATATGTGCAATTGTGTATTTGTTATTCAAAGCATATAGTACCATTTTAATATAGCTGTGCTTAAGTCATCCTAGAAGGGGCCATATTTTCTGCTAAGTAACATTGTTGCTATTGTCCTTCCTTTTTCACAATGAAAGAGTACCATTTTTTTGCGCATTTGCATTTAATGTCAGTCTGAAAACTTTGTAAGTGAGCCACCATCCACTTCTGCTCTATTCACTTGCTGCTCAATCACTATGCCTCAATTCATATGTTGCCCCTTCTCCACGTAAAATTGATGTTGGCTGTGTATTTCATTTTCAATGTCATGTAGAAATACAATTTCCATTTCAATTGAGTTTTTACTCGCTTTTACCTAACTGAAATAACTGGAGCTTTCAGTTTTTTTTGTCTTTTTCCTTTTCTCCCTATATCCTGCTTAGTGAAGCAATGTGAGTAGTTATAAGTGTGACATTTTCTAATTGATTATTTTATAGTTGTCTGCTGAAGACACAGTAATTCACATCTGAGAAACAATGTTCAATAATGTTGATTAACAGCAACAGAAGAGGATTTGTCATGGTAGAAAAGATATGCAAATGCATTCAAGTGCGAGCCAATCAAGTGCGTCTAGTGGTAATAGCGGGGTCTTTGTTTAAAAAAAAAAAAAATAAGAGAAAAATATCGTTGCATCACGTTTTCTAAACTGAATTACAGAGTTGCAACAACATAGGCATTTGAAATGCAGCAAATTAGGAAAAGTCAAGGAAGGACAGGAGTGTGACTTGCACACTAAAATAATTCAGGTTTTAAAAACACAATACTAATTGTCATAGTCCGAAGCATTTCTAGTGTTAAAGATGCTCGACTTTTTTTTAAACTAATAAAGACATTCATGTTAGGTTTATTGTCAGTTCCAAAATGCTACTGTCTGAGCCACATCATGTCTGGGCTGTTTTTCCATATTTCATTCAGTGCTGCTGGGATAGGCTCTATAATCCCATGACTCTATTTGGCTTAAATGGGTTTGGTAATGTTAAGTGTGGAAAAGAACACTTACATAGTTAATGATTTCATAGGTAAAGGTATGCAAAATACATCAGTGTACAAGTATATTATTTCTTTCCTGCCTGTATTCCAAAAGTGTATAAATTAGTCCATTCACTTTCTTCATTGATCATGATTGTTTAGTAAGGAATAGTAAACAAACAACTTTATGATAAGAGATTCTATCTAATTTCTTAATTCTGCTTTAATAAGGCAGTAAAAATTACCTACCCACATGCAGAGCTCAACATTATAAATCCCTTAAAATGGTTAATGCAGTTTGGAAGCAAAACTATTTTGCAGTTTCTTCCACCAAGTGACTGAATGATAGAAAATGTTTCTTTCAGTAAGTGATATAATACAATTATGTACTGTATGAAAACTTGTAAAGCTGAAGAGAGTTTAAATGTAATGTGCTCCAATTTTTGATAGTGAATATAGACAAGCATCTTTGAAAGGTTTAATGGCTTTGATAAATCCAGAAAAGAGCTTACCTGTAAAATCTCGTTTGACAAGCGTATGTTTTTCAGGGTCTTGGTCTACTAATCAATCTGGTCGAATACAGTGCAAGAAACCGGCACTGCCTTATGGAGATGGAGACGGATTCAATTCCCTGTGCTGGTGAAGACGATCCAAAGCCAGAAGGGCCAGTGAGTGCTGTCACAGCATTAGTTCAAGTAAGTACAACTTTCAGGTTTGAGTTCTTTATAAAATTTTGATGTAAAATTCCAGATTTAAATTAATTTATCATGCTAACAGTGTTTTTATTAATACCATGTCTGCATTATATAGATAGTTTAGTTTTTGTTGAGCCTATTAACACTAGAATCCCTGAAGCCTACGAAAAAACTCGTAATCCCGGCCCACCTTGAATTCCTTCACAACTCTCCATCAGTATGCTTTTTTGTAAATGAGTCGATCAGCACAAACAGCAAACAGTCTGTTATCCCATCCCCCCAACCCCCTCGCCCCCACAGACAGACCTCAAAGTCTCAAAGAAGATTCTCAGAGCTGAAGTCTGTTTATCTAGTTGTGTGGTGCATGGAATTGTAGGAGGTAAATGTATCGTCATTTGGAATACATACATTTCATGTGTGTTCTGTGTCTACAATGATCTCTGTAAATTGTAGGATGAAATTTGATGCAAGAATTGTTGAATACATAACTAAAAAAAGAAACATTTTTCATATTTTAGTAGTAATTGACAAAATGTAGAAATGAAATGTATAATATGTGAAGACCGAAGTCCAAATATTAAAAATAAACACTTTCACAAAAGGTACAAGTATAACAAAACAAGTGTGCGTTTATTCAAGAATTTAACTGTAAAACATTTCTTTTTTAGTTTGTGTTCAATAATTCCTAAGTCGCATTTCATTTTACAATTTACACAGATCATTGTAGACATGGAACACACATGAAATGTATGTATTCCAAATGAAGATATATTATTTACCCTCTACAATTTCATGCACCACACAACCAGATAAACAGACTTTAGCTCTGAGAATCTTCTCTGTGACTTGTGGGAGGGGGTGATGGGATAGCTGGCTGCTTGTGCTGATCGACACATTTACAAAACAAAAGACGCTGATGGAGAGTTGCAAAGGAATTTAAGGTGGCCCAGGATTACAAGTTTTTTCGTAGGCTTCAGGGATTCTAGTGTTAACCTGTGGATTGTGACCAGTCATCTCAAAAATTAACTGTTTAGTTCTGTTGTGTTCTTAGTGACATAGTCAAATGTGATTATTCTCAAAGAGCATTATTAATTTTTTGGAAAACTTTTTGTACTCTGTAGTCCTTCCTCAAGGGAGAACAGTGCTCAAAAAGCATCAGTTTTTAATAAAATTTGCTAGGTTAGATAGGCTAAAGCAGCTTCCTTCTCTACTGTCCTCGACCCTCCTGAAGTCTTAATAGCTGTTTTGCTAGATTTCCTACCATATACTTTTGCTCTTCCTTCATAAACCCTCTCCTCAGTGGTTGTTGCTACTGCCGTATATCCTTACACATTTTCACCCTAGGTACCCTTAGACCCTGTCACCGCCATGCAAATGTCAGCTGTCCCTTTCAGTTTCTTTCTCACCACTAGCTTTCTTCATGTGATTAAATGATTATCAGTTTAAACTCTCCATTGCCTTCTCTCTCAGTATTGCTATATTGATAGTTAACCTTTGACCCTGGCATAATGAGCAAAACTTTAATCACATCTCAGGGACGCACGTTTACACCCATATCTTCCTTGACCCAGGACTTTCTCAGATCTTTAAAAAATCTAAATTCATCTTTAGATTATTTTTGTTGGATGGACTTGTCCATTTTTCTTGTAGCTTACCCATAAACTGTTATCCATAATGAATGCTACTGTACCTGCTTGTCATGTTCTCTCTGGTTACCCCTTGGACAATAACGTTATTTCACTTGCTTCATTGACTTTGTCAGTGCTGTTAGGATCTATTCTTAAACACCACTACTGCTTCGGTCTGCCTCATTACTATTCTTCATCTTTCCTTGACTCACTAAATTTGATGATTGTGATATCTTAAGTTGTGGAATAAGTTTTTCTTAACCATTAGCACTGTTTTTTGATTTTGCAGAAAGCATTCTGAATCAAATATTTTGTTTTCTGATTTCCGTTGTTGTTTATTCCTTGTATTGACTGCTCATAAACAATTTCTGCTTTGAGATCTGTGCAACTTTCAGTACCAAAATAAGTTCAGTACCAAAATAAGTTCAGTTGATGCAAAGCTGTTAAGTTGTGTAAGACTGTGGTTATATTTTTAAGAAATTGGATGGATATTACTAAAACTATGTTGAAGTTGATATTTTAGTTTTATTTAAATTTCTGTGTGCAAAATGGTATTGGAGAGAGATTTTCAGATGTCCTATTTCATCCACTAGTGAGACATTCAGGGTTGTTTTTTTATGTTTTTAAATCTTATCTTTTTTTAGTTATTGTTTTATTTACTTTTTCAAACCTCAAAACTACTACAATTTATGGTTAAGATACATTACCACTGTTGGAATCATATTGTTGTTTTTCTGATACATTAAATTTTTCCAATTTGAAGTAGTGTAGAACATCATTTACCCACTGACTTACTGGGAGTACACCATATAAAGCTGTTAATGGGTTAGGAGTGATTGTGACACCAAGGCTGTCTGTTAGCCATTCAGACATTTTTGTCCAGAATGATTAATTTGGTGCACACCCAAAACAATAGGCCCAGTAAGGTGGAGCTAGATTGCAATCTTGCCCTGGGTATATTTTGGACAATTTTAAATGAGATAAATGTGCTTGGTATAAGATTTTAAGTTGAATGATTGAATGCTTTGTGCATATGAAGCTGGAATGTATTCAATGTATGGCTGCCCTTCCACTCCTTTTCTGAGATGTAAAGTGAAAGATCTTTTCCCATCGTGCCCTGAGATCTTTGAAAGGAAGAGACTTTAAAATGTTTTTATATATTATTGAGATGCCGTCTCGATCAGCACTGCCTCTGGAATAGAAATGAATGGAAGGTGAGGAAAATTGGGCAGGTTCCTTTTAGCACACGTTTCTGATTTAAAAGTAGTGCAAAAATTGTGTTGATGGGTAGTTAAATTTGAAGCGTGTTTGTTCATAAGATGCAAAGACATTATTTATATATAGTTCTGTAAGTGTTTTAATCCTGAACGTTTTTCAGAAATTAAATACTGTGTAGGTTTGAGAGGTAGGATGCGCGGGTATTTTGAATTCCAAATAAATTAGGTTATAATTGAATCTAATTCCTTAAATGATTTGTTAATATATATGGGAATAGAGGTAGTATGAAATAGAAAAAGGCGCTTGGGAGGGATGTTCATCTTGACAGTATTCTACCTGCTAATGTGAGATTGGAGGGTAGACCATCTCTTCCCATCTTATTTTTTTTCCCATTTAGCTAGCAAAATTTTGTTAAAGATCTTTATATTTATTTGTGATGTTAACCCCTAGGTATTTAAGCCGATCTGCTAAAATACACGCCAAGGTGTCCAGTCTAATATTGTGTACTGGGGAGTTCAATGGAAAAAGCATACTTTTTCTCAAATTAAATTTGAGTCCAGTTATCTTTGTAACTCTGCAAGTGCATTGAGGACTGCTGATACAGATGTTTGTGTGTCTGATATATGCAGTACCAAAGGGTCATTACGTTTTTAATGTTTTTCAGATATCATTTTTATTGCATGTCTGCTCCAGAATAAAATCTTTTGTATATGTTACCAGCAATGTATGAAATGCAGGCATTGTATAGAATGCCTAGGCAATGTATAGAATGCTGAAAATTGGATGTCAAAGTATGAAATGATTAATGTCACACATTTCCTAGGCATTCTATGCAATGCCAAAAGACAATACTTTGCCTAAATAGCATTTGTCATTCTATACAATGCCTAGGTATTATATACAATACCTAGGGAAAGTATATATAATATTAAAATAATTCAGATATTTCATACTTGCCTAAACATTCTATACAATGCCTGCATTTCATACATTGCCGGTAACATATACACTATTTTAATTGAAGATTTCACATTTGAGATCTAACAGCCAGACTCAGTACCATATAGTTTGCGTTGTAGATGTCATGTCTTTCAAAAAGTGTTCATGTGACTGTTTTTTTTTCCACATTATTTGTGAGCATTTGACACAGTATGAAGATTGTATCGTTTTGATCCCATAATCAAGTTTATTTTACCAATTTTGTACATCATTTGTATCTAATGTTTAGGCCATAGAAGGATTAATTTATTCTAGTCAATGTCTATATTAATTAGATTTTAATTTCACTTAAATTTGTGCAGTTTTTATTATGTTAATCTAGAAATCCCAAGTATGGTTTATTTACTTTGTAAGAATTTAACCTATTTGTAGTTGTAGTAATCTTTTTAGTTAGACAATAAAAGGTGTCATTTTGCTTGACTTTTCACCTATTTGTAGAACATTCTTGTATTGCCCCTTGGCTTCAGTGTTGCACCTAGAAAAATGTTAATTTAACTTTTTTGTGTGTGACTTGTCATGTTTACCTTTATTAGCTGTTTCTACAACGAGAGCGTGCAGCTGTTCTGGCAGAGACAGAAACTGATGATTTTATTAAGGATGCTCCAACTGCTCAGCTGGATCAAAGTGGAGAATGGCAAGAGACAAGTGGAGAGATTCAGTGGGTCGCTTCAGAAAAAAACAGAAATACAAATGACAAGGACAAGAAAGAAGAAGAGGAGGAAGAGCTTGATTTGAATAAAGGTAGTCAAGTTGATTATAAGTTGTAGTTGTCATATTTTATTTTGATAAGATACTATAT
Source organism: Erpetoichthys calabaricus (assembly GCF_900747795.2). NCBI lineage: Eukaryota > Metazoa > Chordata > Cladistia > Polypteriformes > Polypteridae > Erpetoichthys > Erpetoichthys calabaricus. The sequence goes on along the minus strand of NC_041395.2, from coordinate 230,022,194 downwards.
CTATATAAATGGCATTAACTGTGCCAGACTATAAATTACACAGATTATAAAGTATCTATTCTTACCATAGATTTTCATTGTTTCACCTTAGCTTTGTTTGTCCTCTTCAAGCTATAATCACACTTTGCAAAGTTCTGTAGCTGTTAAGAATTTAGATTTGAAACTTAATAATTTTTAAAGGAACACAAGATGTAAAATTATTGGCAAAATATGTATTTTTCACAGATGCATTAGAAGCAGGAAACCACAAGGATTGATAGTAATACCACTATTTTCATTATTTATGGAATCTAGTGAAAATAGAAATTTTGTCTATAAATTGACTTTGTAGAGATTTACTGTGCTTGGTAAAGGATTGTCTTGTTAATCTGGTATCCCGATGGGACAAGATGGATGGAATTTTTTTTTATACTTTCTCCGTATACAGTGGACCCTTGACTTACGAACTCAATTCGTTCGCGAGGGCTGGTTGTAACTCAAGTTGGTTGTAAGTCAAGACTATTTTTCCCATAAGAAGTAATGTAAATGCCCTTAATGTGTTCCGAACCTCCCACAGCAACACTTAACTTTTTTTAATAAAAAAGGGTTGTATAATGTGCATAATTTACCAAAAACACCAATAATTTTTCTAATGTACTAACCAAAAAGTTATAAAAAGTGCCTAGTCTACCAGAAGCAATTTCATACTGTACTCACTATTTAAGTTGACATCTTTGGCTTGCAGGAAGGAAGGAGGAGGAGAATGAAATGGAAGGTGGTTATTGTTTGGAAGGAGCTTCCTTATACAAATCTTTTCTTTGTAAAATTGTCGATAGTGGATTTCGACATGCTGTACATATTAGCGAGATCGGTCACACGCATGCCACTCTCATATTTCCACAAAATTTCCTTCTTCGTTTTAATTATGATCGCTTTCTTTACCTTCGTTACCTTCTCTTCCTTCCTTAGCAATTATCGAAATAAATTATATAAATCACTGCACTGACCGGAATTACATCCACAAACACATGTATCTGGGCTCCGACTGACGCTGACAAACGCTCTCGGCTGTTTGTTTGCAATCGCACAAGCGGATACATGTGACCACATTCCGGTAGTAACGCAAGACGTTGGTCATAATTCAAAACAAAAGTTTTGGTTGTAAACCAAGTTGTTCGAATGTCAGGCTGGTTGTATATCAAGGGTCAACTGTACATAGTATAGAGAAAGTATAGGAATCATGAAAAAATTCAACCTCGAGATTTTGATGAATTTTGACATTTTTAACCCTTAAACTGCCACCTTGTTTTGTGTAAACGCGATAATTCAAACACTTTGACCTAGGTCAATGAAATTCTGTACACCTGCTTTGTATCAAAAATAAGGAATCCTATCAACTTTTAGGCCACTTACAGCCACCAGAAGAGGTACTTCAACTGAATAATTACGTGAATTTCAAGTAAACTCTGGTTATAATTACAGATAGATGATTCACATGTTGTATAGATATTTATAATGATAAAAAGCCAACGTGAAATTTGAGAAAAATTTCTCAACCGGAAGTAGTACTTTATTTAAGCAATCATCTGAATTTTTTGTATCATGGAAATATTCATATGTACACAATATTTAAAAACTGTGTTCAATATAACGCATATTCTTTCAACAGCTATTATTAATTTTATTTTAGTTTGTACATCATTAGTTTAACAATAACATGTAAACATTGAACATGCCACGTAAATGTAAAGATGTAATTGGAACAATAACCTGCTCCTGGTAATACATTTAATTTTGATTTTTTTTTTTTGTTTCTGCCATCATTATCATAATTAAATGTAGCTAAACATAATATTAACTCTTTGTTTTTAGGTGACTGTAACTCTTTCTGCTTTGCACATAATCTAGGTAATGCATATGTAATCATGAAAAAAATTCCACTATTGTTTTCAACCTCCCTAAGAACGAAAATGTTTTAATATTAAGTTTGAATTTAAATAGAGATAAATGATTGAATCTTATTGTACTGATATTATCAATTAGTTATACTAGAAAGTAGAGGGGAGCACATTCCCAAATTTTTTAATAGTTTCATTTGCATGGCTTCACTTCTAATTTCTTGATTTGCTAAAAATAAGTTTCTTTTTGTTTTGTACAATTCTGAAACTGAAGATTCTTCAGCGAAGTGAGAAAAGATGATGCTTTGCTAAAGGGGGGGATGGGGGTTTGCATTCAAGGTCGGGCTGGTTCTGCCTAAATGTGAAGTATAATGCCAAACTTGTAATGTTATATGATGACGGTGAAGATATCCAGGAGTATTCAATAATTTATCAACCCGAGCATGTTGAAACAAGTTTGGGCAAGTTGTGACATGTCTCAAGGTTACTCATGCACAGTTGTGGCTCAGTGCAAGCCTAACATTCCAAGAGAGAGGATGTCAGGAGAATCCTCTTGCAAATCAAGTAAGAAAGTGCTAGATTTGGAGTAACGTTCAGTGATGAAATTTCTCATAAAAAAAGGGAAAGAGCCAAAGGAGATCCATGAACACATGACTGCAGTTTATGGTGAGTCTGCCCCATCATCCTACAAAGTAAGATTTTGGAGCAAGCAGTTTAAGTGGGTTAGAGAGTCCATTGAAGACGACCCTCACACTGGAAGGCCTTTGGAAGCAACTTCCACAGAAATGCGCAACAAAGTTGAGAATTTACTTTTGTCAAACAGATGAATTAAGATTTCCCAAATAGCTAAAGAAATTGGCATCTCAGCAGGTACAGTTTGGAAAATAATTCATGAACAGTTGGGTATGTCAAAGGTCAGTGCAAGATGGGTTAAAGAATGCTGATGCCATGTCAAAAGGCTCCAGTACTGTCAGGAGAACTTGGAGATGCTCTGTGAAGACCAAGTAAATTCTTTTTCATCGTTTGATGACTGGAGATGAGACTTGGGTCTATCACAGAAATCCTGACTCTAAAATGGAGTCGATGCCATGGAAGAACAAGTCGTCCCCCACCTGAAAAATGTTCAAAACAGAAAAATCTGCAGACAAAGTCATGGCAGCTGTCTTCTGGGATATTGAAGGACTTTTGCTTATGGAGTTCATGCCACATAATACAATCATAATGGGGAGAGTTACACCAAAAAAATGATCACTTTGCAGGAGTCAATCAAGGAAAAAGACAGGGAAAACTCACAGCAGG